>NC_141611.1:49338936-49608936 GCF_047967505.1 Dipteris shenzhenensis | reverse complement strand
GTCCACTAACGTTGTCCTCAAATGGTTCAATAACATTGTTTTTCCACAGGTTCTTGGCTGGATTGTGGCTGCACCTGTAATCCTTGGTGCTCTTTATTGGAGTTTCCTTCCTGTATTTTACTGGACTACCCAGAAATTTGCTGCTGATCAGCATCGGCAATTCCCGGGTCAGAGATCTGGAATCAGGCTTGGGGACTTTTCACCTAAAAAAGCAGCTGTGGCATGACACAATACGCTCACAAATGACCCTATGCATGAGCATGATCTGATCATTTATTTATTTTTGGGATGTATGGGTTCTGTTTCTATGTAGTGTAAGTCCAACCAACCTTTGTGATGAATTCGTAGAACTTTGTAAGGAAACACCAGTGGATAAGAGATTTGTAGAAAAGGGGACAGGGCAGATTTAGAGAAGCGGGACAGAGTAGCAGTAAGAGGGGGGGAGGGAGGGACAGGGAGAGAGAAGGGGGGGGGGGGGATGGAGGTAGGAAGCGGGAGGGAGCTGACTAGAATAGGAGTGTCAACATCAAAATGTCATACAATGGGAGTCAGGTAGGCTTATATAGCCCTGCTAGGCCCAAGCAACCTTGACTAAGTTGGTCTAATCATGGCCTTCATTACAAACCATCCCCACCAAAATAATTGTCTTTAAAATTACGAGTGGTAGTTAGACATAAATGCTACCCACTGCTGCAAAAAGAGCCAGGCATGCCACCTGGGTCAAAAGGAAAAGTTGAACTTCTTTGTTTTATGCTCGTCATGAAGAAGAGCTTGCTGGTATTGCGATAATTCTTTCTATCCTAAGTGGTGTGTTGCCCCATCAGCTAGATGGAGAGACTAAAATGAAATCGTTCAGTCTTTACAAGCAGTTGTAGCTTGAATGAAGAGATTTTGGACTACTTTCTGTAGCCCCATTCTTATTCCTTTTTGTGGCAGATCTCTAGGCTATTTCCTCCATTCTCAGGCGCTGGGCTTTATACGGATGCACGTACTAATCCGGTAGGACGAGCTAAGTACTTGACTATGAGTTTGCAGATGATATGACCCTTGTTGTGGAGGGCATTGCCGAGTTTAGAGGGAGGTCTATGTGCCTTGGTGTGAATCGAGTCATTGGCACTTCTGCCCCATGCACTAGAGAGTGGGGACGAGGGGTCTAGTTCAGCCAGAGGCAAACAGAGACTTAGGGTTGGACGGGGCCTTGGATTTGCTCGAGTGGCAGGAGATCAGGGTTGTGGGTAATCTGGGCAGGGGATGGACCATTGATCCAATACCAGTCACGCTGGGGCAAGGCTAGTCTTAATGGCTGCCTTGGTTATGGGAGGGCCATCCCCTTGGAGAGATTCCGGGTGAGTGCTTTTAGCGATCTACAGCAGGGCACTTGGAGAGGATTACAGAGGTGCCCTGTGCGCTTTTTCTCATTTGCCAGCGTCTATAGCTGTATGCAGCCACTTCCTTTAAGAGATCAGAATTGTGTAGAGCAGCAGGTGCCCCAAGAGGTCATTACTACATTTCGTTCCCACCGGTGGACTAGCCTTTGTCTACAGAGAAGTACATGTTTCTTCTGGATGGTATCCCAACCGGTGACCACCCATTGGTCTGTGGTTGGAGCAGATGCAAGTGGATGGGAGGTACCACCACTGGTGCATAGTGAGATCTCGAGACGGTACCATTTGTTTCTCGAGACGATACCATATTATTTGTGGAGCTGCCTTTTAGCACAGAGGATTTGTCAGGGGACCCTCTAGATTGTGGCTCGGACATAGAGGATGCAGCGGGACTTCACTTGGGGCATGGCCTAGTGGACAGAGGGGCATCATGCCTCTTTGATCAAGATAAAGGACTATTGGACAAAGGGTTTTCCACAGGACTTGATCCCTCCCATCTCGTCAGAGACCTATACCCTCACCTAAGGATAGGGTTTGCGAGACGGTGTCCAACATTACTGCTTGGAATATTTGGGTGGCCTGTTATAATTAGTGATGGAGACCAGCATGTACCTCCGGCAGCCACCCTTGTTGCCATTTGGCTTAGATATTACACCTTACGTGCCACGTGGGAGTGACAGCTGATGGGTTCTTGGATGAACACCGAAAGGCAAGCGTGTTTATGCAAGGCTTGGTGTGCAGGTGTATTCTACACATTCATGGATCAGTGCTGAGACTCATCGTGGTAGTTGGCCCATTTTTGTGAGACTCCCCAAGTAGTGAGCCTGGTTCTCTAGAAACAGGCTGAACAGCAGCCAGCCTTCTTTTTACTTTCTTCCACGATCATCGCCACACGGATGGCTGATTTGTATGGTTGGTTTTCTCTCAAGCATTAATAGAAGGTTCTTTTTGTGTGTGTGTGTGTTGGGGGGGTTCTGCAAATTTACTTTGGCAATCCTTTGCTATCATCTTCTTGGATAAATACCGTCTGTAGGGGGATGGGCTGAGGCTGCCACAGTGCCATGAGGGATTCCCAAAAAAAAGGCAAACAGAGCAACCATCTGTTACCCACTTCATTGTCGGATTTACAATACTCCAGTAAGATGGCTGCTGCACAAACATCAAACAGATCCTTCTTAGTGTTGATTTGGGCCAGCCACATGGCCCAGTCACACCAGGTCCAATGGCTGTAAGAAGCGGATACCTGGGCTGGTGCAAAACATACTGCAGAAGGTATGGAGGCAGCCCCTTGAGCAGGTCGGCAGTCAAGCAGGTTGGCATGTCGGGAGTCAAGCAGGTCCATGTCAGATCTGGTCGTCAATCGCAGTGAAGCAGGTCCATGGCAGATTGGTGCAGCAGGTGCAGGACGTACTGCAGGAGGTGCAAGGGCTGCCAGGTGGGCAATAGGGCCAGTGACAGGTGCATCCAACAAGGGCTGCAAGGGGCAGGCTTTATAGGTCCCACATACCAGCAACAGACTGACTGATCAGCAGACCACAGTCTCTGGTCGGCAGAGGGCCAACTCGGGGTAGGTGGCAGACTGGTGGGCCAGTCTGCCATACCAGTTGGGTACTTCAGGGGATATCCAGCCCTATAAATATGGCCCCATTTCAAGGTCCAGGTAGTCGAGAAGCTTCCACCTGCTATCAATGGATCTACACCACAGCAGTCCAGACTCCATAGTGTAGATCACGAAAAGCTGTACCATTGCAGTTCAGTCTGCAGGTGTCTTATCACCCAAAGGGGCAGATCTACATCCTGTAGAAGAGTCTGATTGTCTTGCACAGGAAGACAGCAGAGGACCTCACCTAGGGCAGCCACTTAGTCTGATGGAGATGCATGGTGATCTAGGAGAGTTCTACCACAGTAGGAGCAGCAAACACGAGTCACGTCCACATCTTTACCTTCGAGGCACAAGCATGAAACACATCCTCGAGAATGTGATTAAACCGCTGTCTGTAAATTTAGTGTCCAAACTTCTTGAACACTTCATGCCAAAAATGATTCATTAACATAGGGTCACAATCATTGACATTCTCAGATGGAAGCCCACAAAGACTAAACAATTTCTCCACAAACACGTGTGTTAGCGTTGAGGGCTTACTAAACAGTTGACCCTACGCGACGAAATGAATTCAAACTCTTCCTAAACTCTCACAAAGTAGTTGCGCGTGCGCGCGCGTGCACACACACACACACACACACACACACACACACTCTCTCTCCTTACTGAGAGAAGTGCTGTATGAAATAATGAAGCTCATAATCATCCACCAGCGTGAAAAACAACTCAAAGAGATCTAGAAACATCATCAAAGGCTCTAGGTAAAATAACAATCGAAGATACTTGTAATGCTGAGATCTTTAGAAAACAACTATGCTCTCAACATACGTTATCTCTGAAGTTTCAGTGTGGTTGATAGAGTGCGCAAAGCTCAGTGCTAGACCCCCTCCAAAACATGTTGACCGAAAAGCAAGATCAGCGCAATCAGAGGCCTATTGACCCCAACTATTGTTGCTATCGACCCCAATTGCTGATGCCGACTTGTCTCATTGCTATTTCTACTCTACTGCCGATCTATAAATAAGCCTTGGCATTGATCCACTACCCTCTTGCAATGTTGCCATGTCATCATGCTATCATGTGTATATTGTATGTGTTGTTTTGCACTGATATAAGTGTGCACATTGTTTGCTAATGATGTACCCTAGCTCATCTTGCAGTTCTAGGTAACTCTAAAGCCTACCTTGGTCTACTAATCCCTTGTTCTCCCCATGTGGGTTCTCACAGTTGAGCTAACACCTCTTGTCAATGACTTGGTGGTGGACGAATACCCATGGGTCGAATGACATGCTAATAAATTGCTAGCAGTAATAATAGCTTTGTCGAGTTGCGATTAATTAACATAGGTTATACAATCAATGAGAGCCCCCTTGTGAATAATTAACCCAATGTTGTTGGAAGCTTCAAATTGCCTCTTTTTTCCATATCGCTGACATGTCGACGGCATTTAGCGCTATGATCTCATCGCTTCTGGTGGCGCTTCTCCCCTTCTTGTCTCGGCTAATGCAGGCATTGAGGTGTACGAATAGAGGGCAGTGAAGTGTAGAGAGAGGTTGAGCGAGGGGTGAGGGGAGGGGGAGAGGGAAGAGAAGGCGAGCGGAGAGGATGAAACATGAAACTCTCTCATTCTCTCTTTGGAAACACACTAGGGCCGAGGACAACAGTCGGGCTGGATCCCTCGAAGGCCTTTATTGCTTCAGAAAATTTAGAATACATGAGTTCAGCTTGCAAGCTGTGTTACAAGAAATTCAAACATGAAGAATTTACAAGGGAGCTCAAAGCTCATTTCTTTTGGCAACATGCCCAGGTTTCCAAATTCTAGATTAATTCCTATTACATGCCTCAAAGGCAATTCGTATAGCACTAGGTCACACGAGCCATTCTTAGTCGCTTGCTAGGCTAGGCCTATAATCCCTCTTGGTACCTACAATCATTAACTAAAGCGCATAACCATAGCACCCGCTAATGATTAGCACTTTGCATGCAAATAATAATCTATGGACTAATCCTAGTCACCGTAGGCATCTTAGAGCAAACATGTGCACATAACATAGAACAAATTCTTTAGTCGACCGAGGTCAACCCTCTTGTTCATAATTAAGGGCTTGACCATCAATTGACGCACCTTAATTATGGCCAAGTCTCTCCAATTGAGGTTGACACCTTGGTTAACCGAAGTTAACCCTTTTGACACAAGCTGAGTCTTGTTGACTAAAGTTAACAATCTCTGACCGAAGTTAGCGCTTTGGCTCTTTGGTTGATGGTAGTTAACCATCTTCGTCGAAGCCAAGTCTTTTCAACTGAGGCTAGGCTTACTTAATCGAGGTTAAGTATCTTTGATCGAAGCCAATACTTTGACCAAATAAATATAACTCTTTGAACATAATTAAATAAATGAAGGACTCATTAATTATGATCAATAAATGATCAACTAGAACTTTGACTTTGGAGAATTCACAGCTTGACATCTCCTCGGCTTTTATTCAGTTGATCTCAACTAAAAAGCTTTCTTGTAAATATCCAAAAGCTGTGGATGGATCAGATAACATGTCTTCATCCATCCACTTGGCATTCAATGTCAAATAGTTTTTGAATTTTACAAGATACTTGTAAAATTCGTTGCCATGAGGGCCTTTCGTACAGTATGATACGTAATTTGTTTTGGTTGAAGGACCTCCTCAAGCTCATCCACTTTTGGTGGATCCTCTGTTACTGGGTCTATAGGCTTCAGTCCCTTAAATTTCTTTAGAAGACTCACATGAAAGGCATTGTGAATTTTCTAATGCTGTGGTAGTGCCAACTTGTATGCAACCTTATTAATCTCTTTTGTAACTTGAAATGGGCCATAGGATCTGGGAGATAGCTTTGCATACACTCTTTGCTTGCCTTTTAGCTTGCAGAACCTAGCTTTCTCGAACTTTAAAAACCACCAATCCCCTTCCTTGCGATGTCATTGTCTCCTATACTTATCTGCAACCCTCTTATGCTTGTCTTGAGACCTCTCAATTGCTGTCCGGACGTGGATGAAAGCTGTCTAGAGGTCTTTGACAAACTGATCAGCTACAAATATTTCATCTTTAGTTCTCAAGATAAGTGGCAGAATCACCTTCCCATAGACGACCTCAAAGGGGGCTTTCCCCGTGGAGTTGTGAACTGTATTATTGTATGCGAACTCCACCAGTGGTAGGTACTTTTCCCAGTCTAAACTTTGGTCGGCCATGTAGCATTTCAACAAATCTAAGATTGTAGAATTTGCTACCTCACTTTGACCATTTGTTTGGGGATGGAAAGAAGAAGAAAAATTCAAATTCGTCCCCATATTATCAAATAGAGCTCTCTGGAGTAGATTGGTCATTTTGGGATCTCGGTCACTAACAATGGACTTGGGCATTCCATGGTGCTTAAAGATCTGTACCATGAAAAGCTTAGCCATATGATTTGCCTTTATAGTTTTGTGTACCGGAATGAAATGAGCTTGCTTGTTGAATCTATCAATGATAGTCCAAATCCCATTATTTCCCGACTTTGATCTTGGAAAATAAAAAACAAAGTCCATTGCGATACTTTCCCATGGTGCGTGAGGCACGGGAAGAGGCATAAGTAGGCCAGGGGCCTTCTGTTTGTCATATTTGACCTTCGGACAGGTTAGGCATTTTGTAACAAACTGATGTATATCTTTCCACATTGCTGGCCAAAAGAAATACCTCTCTAGTGCTTGAGTTGTTGCTGTAATTCCTCTGCCTGGCATAGGGAGGTGGCTGGCAATCATCTTTCATTAGAGACCCATCTTTCAGGGAATAGTGATTGGTGGATTGTGATGGGAATTGTGTGATCAAGGGTTTGTCCTATGATCATGTGCGTGTGATCAAGGGTTTGTCCTATGATCATGTGTGCGTGTGATCAAGGGTTTGTCCTAGATCATGTGTGTGCGTGTGTAGCACACAATGTGTCTAGACCATGATATAAGTGATGACGTAATGCAAAGGCCCCCACATGGGGAGGTGCCTTAATTTTAGGAGCCCCTATGATGTAGGGATTGATTTCCTTTTATGTAGGAGAGGTGCCTATGATCTAGGCCACTCTCTCTCCCATTCTATAAAAGAGAGGACTTCCTCTCAAATCAATGGAACATTTTTGCACTTGGTCCCACACTCTCTTCCATGATGTCCATCTTCTCTCCCACTCCCAACATGTGGTATTAGAGCCTCCTTGAGCCCTTATCCCATTCTAGCTTCAAAATACCACCTTATCATCTTCTGATCCACCCTCCACCTTCTTCTTCATTTATGCCCTCTTTCTCTCCAGAGCTTGCTTAGCTCTATTCTCTGCCCTCACGCGATCATTTCCAGAGCCCTTTGAACTGAAGTTTCCTCCCCTTGGGGCGCACCTTTGGCTCAAAGCTTTCCTCGACATTTCGTCTCTATCGCTCGTGCTGACACTTCCTTTGCTCAATGACCTTTCGTGTAATTCCACCCATAGCCGTGACTATTCTCTAATTCGTTCTAGCCACGGGTGGGCAATGCCACAAGCTACCTTGTGTTGAAGTTTGAGTCCAAATGCTTGCTGGAGCAAGGAGAATTCACACAAAGACTAGTAGGAGAAGACGATATTCTCATGAGCACTTCTTGGCATTTTTTGGGCAGTCCTCCTAGGTGAATATTCTCAGGTATAAGAGTATTAATTACGCATAAAAAGCCCTTTCAGTTATGCTTCATAGAGCTTGAATCAAGCCCTTCAAATTACTCTATTTTTTACACTACAATTTTGGGCATTTTTGATTGTTGAATGCTTGATGCAAGGTTAGGGATGATTCATTAACAGAAGATTCTCAGTTAATGCTGGTGTTTTGGTTCAAATACTCTCTTATAATGTTTTATTCCATTGTGAGTATCTGCTTCGATTTAAAGATGATACACATGCACTATGATTGTTGATGAGCATTTGAGTTGTAACCATGACTAGCTCTTGTGGTTCTTCTAACGAGAACTATGTGAAGAAGTCCAAGTCAACAAGAAGGAAAAAGATCAAGGTAAAGAAAACTCCTTGCAAGAGACTTTGGGAAAAGCCAAATGGATATTTCTATGCCAAGAATTTAGGATTTTTTGAGAAAAATCACTCGCATTTGTATGGTGAGGGAGACTTCTTTGTTTAGAAAGATTGACCCTCTGTAAGAGAGTAGACACTGCCTGATTATAAAGGTAAGACCCTCTCAATGGTCACCTTTAAAATAGACAAGTTCAACGGCCAATGTTTTCACACTTGGCAAATGAGAATTAAATTTGTGCTTATGAAAGAGAATTTGTGGGACTTGGTCAAGCCAGGGAATCAATCATCACAAGAAGTTGAATCCACTACAATTTAAGTTTAAGGAAAGGTATGTGAGTCTTCTCTAACTATACCTGCAGATGCTAAAAGACTAGAGAAAGCTTGTGCACTCATTGCTTTAGGATTGGGAGATGATTATGTGCATCGTATTTTTGATTTGGAATCCCCCTCTGAGACCTGTCATAAGTTAGATGTGTTATTTGGTGCTACCTCTCATACTTCTAAGTTGAATTTAAAAATTAAGCTCTTTGCTAGAGGGCATCATCAATGCTCTATAAGAAGAGAGAAAGAAGACTTTAAGAAAGGGTGAAGAGCACACACAAGCACTTGCAGTGAAGTTTTCATCAAAGAGCAAGTACAAGGCACTGGGTACTAACCATAGCCTGTATCTTTGGCGTCAAACCAAATGTGTATTTTCTTACTTGGGTCTTCTTCGAAATCTTCTTGAAGGGAGTGATTTGCAAAAATGCATCCAAAATATCTGGCTATAGGTCTTGATTGTATGTGATGCATCCATATGCAAGCTATTCCAGGCAATAAGAATATGGTCTTTGAATTGCTTGAGCATAAACTACTTGTAGAAGGCTTTCTTGAAGCCCTTTCACTTTCTTGGAGCAGTGCCAGCTGTAGTCTGTGCGCTCCACCATGCACTAGATGTAGTTGTTAGGTGTAAACTAACCATGCGCAGCTTTAAAGACTTTGAATATCTCTACGGGCCAAAAGTTGCATCAAATTGTGTAATGAATTGCATGGCTTTTTCTGTTTGGCCATACTGGCCATTAAAAGTTTCAAACCTAATAGACTTCTCGCCTTCTTTGAACTCTTTGGTCTTTGGTTTCTTGCCAGACTTCTTGTTCTTCTTCTTCTTATTTTTTGGCTTCGATGATCTAGAAGAAGAAGACGATGATGAGGATGAAGAGGTAGAGCTAGAAGAAGAAGATGAGCTTGAAGAACTATGATATGATGCTTAGCCTTTTTCTTCTTTAGAGGTGTACTCCCTTCTTGACTACTTGCTTTTCTCTTTTTGTTGTCCTCCTTTCGAGGTTTCTTGCTCTTCCTGGAAACGTCATCCACAGGAAGAACATAAACTATGTCTAGGGATGTCTTTTTCGTTGTCACCCTCTGGGTTGCCCCAAAAGAAACTCTCTGCTACTCTTCCTCTGCATGAATATCTACGAGCCTGCGAAACAATGGATCCCTTCTGGCTTCCATGATTTGTGCCAGTAAATGTCTATAACTTTGCCTCAGTCTTTTAACTCTACTCTTGCATAGCTTGATCATTCCTGGCACTCTCCTCATGGAAGGGTATGGCATTTTACTGCAAAGCCATCACTGCAACTTATCTGGTATTTTGCCAACTCTTTCACAGGGTATTTGCAACCATTGCACTCCGCTTGTTTTTTTCAAGGAGAAAATACCTCAACAAGAAGTATATTGCATTCACAACTTGTGTTAGTAATAGGATGTCAACTCAAAGCATAAACCAAAAGTACAAACACCTTTTCTGATTGTTGCAAAAAGCACTTAAAATGCATCTGTTTTCCCTTTTCCAAGTACAAAGGCATGCATCTCTTTATGGTAGGTAGCCTAGGAGGAAGTTTTGATTTTTTGAGCTCTCCTTAAGCCACATGTCACAATTATAAACTCTTGATTTGTAATTGATCCAAAGGCTTATAGTGTTTCATCCAAAATTTACCCAAAAATCATTTCATGAAAAGCATGCTAACATTTTCCATGCTTTCCAAATTCTTCTTAAGACCTATATAAGATCGTAGTATCTTGGTTTGCAGATTGAAACTACACAATAAGAAGAGACTGGTGGCACTCTGTGGGATGTTTTCTCAGAGATTGCTAGGTGATTTAAGACTTCACAACAACTTAAATCTGGCTTAAAAATGACCATCTTCATTTGTCAGGTAGGTTGAACATACACTTCTTCTCTACCTACGAAGAAGAGAAGTTTACTATGCATTCCGCTACATAGGAGAAAGATAATTGGATTCAAGAGCCTATATATGCTCTATGCCTCTATCCCAAGCTCCATAAATGTGCAAATTTTGAGCAAAGAAACTATGTTGCCTGCGAGATCGAAGCTAAAAAAAATTCCAACGTTGTATACTTTGAAACAGATAACTTGTCTTGTTTCGACATTGTTTGAGAATTATAGTCTAGAATATCTATGAATGCTTGAATTATGGCAATGAGATAGAAGAAATTTCCAAGTAATATTAAAAGATCTTTGGAATGAAATTAATACATCATATGGAGAATATAGCAAGATAACATATGGAAAACACGAACACCATATAAAAGGACAATTTCAAGGACCTATTGCTTCCTCTTCTGTTTCCCAAAACTTTGAAGTGTGTTTTTGTAAATGCTCACGCTGCTCTTCATTGAAGGGATGAAGCTCTTTTTGTCCTGGTATGGTATCAATTTCTTTATTCCTTCCATCTTTAGTTGTATCATCTTCTTTTGGTACCCCCTCTATTGCCAATATTGGTTCTTGCAAGCCAACCCATCGTCGAATTTCATGATTATTGTAAGCATACGCGCAATAGATACTTTTCACCTTTGCGAACTCCTCATAAGTCTCAACAACTGAAACAACACGCCTCTTACAAGAAAGAGACTGTATTGTAGCAAGCCCCTCAGTGAACAAGTCCAATACATACTCATCTTCTCGACAGAAACCCATGATGCCAAGGGCGACCACTTACTCCTGCGAGATCTTTTAGTCTTCTTTGTTGGTGGGTCTGCCATCTCAGCATCTGAGGCTCTGAGAAGGACACCTTCTTCCTGGGGTGGCCCAGTTGGAGAGGGGTCCGAGGTGGTATGACTTCTCTTCCTGAGGTCAAGGACCTCTACGTTAGAATCCTTGGTGCTTGATTCACTTGGAAGATTCACCCTTGGAGTATTAGGACATTCGGTGCGATAGTGACCCTTCTAGTGGCACTCATAGCACACAACATTGGCACGTTCTCTTGGAGGGCGATTGGCTTGATTTCTGATGCCCACCATCTCAAGCCGAAGATCATTCAGGGCCTTGGCTAGGTCATTGACTCCAGGTTCTTTAGCAGGAGGGGTCGGGGGAGTAGGAAGAAGGAGGGCTCATGGGTGAGGATGGGAAAATCTTCCAGGCGAAGGGTGAGGATATACACCTTGTTGAGGGTAAGCATCTAAGGGAGCACCATACATTTCAGGTGGAGGCGGTGGATATATCCCTGATGGGGGGTGGGGGTATGCCCTTGAGTTGGACCCCCTAGGTTGTTGTTACAAGAATTGAGGGGGTTGTGGTAGAGGGACAACTGTCTTCTTTGAAGTGGGGTCAGATTGAACTTTATCAAACTTTTAAGCAATCTCTTATGCTCACACCATGGTCTTTGGATTCTCCCATTTAAGCTTGAGGAAGAATTCATCACTTGCTCCTGCTACGAGGTAGCCAGCACATGCTGAGTCATTCCAGCTCAAAATCCGACATTGTTCTCTTGCATGGCAATTAAATGGTCCAGGAGCATGGCCGCTCGATCCACATATCGACGCGACATCTCACCTTCTGACTACTTCAAGTTTGCCACCTGTGGGTACACATTCTCCAACTCCTCTTCTTTGCCGAAATACTCGATCATAGCTCTGCGGTCAACCTCGGCCAACTTTGGTGAACATCCTCAGCCTGCTTCTTGTACCACACTTGAGCCAAACCCTCTAGAAATGTGGGAAGAACCAACAACCAACTATCTTCAGTAAGAAAGTTGAGAGAAACACAACGGCGCTTGAAGGCATCAAGATACTCATTTGGATTTTCTTCAACTTGACTACAGAACACATGAATGTTGGCCATGCTTGGAAAATGGAAAAGAGAGAGGCAAAATGAGGCTTATCTATTGGCAAACATGTAAGAAAACAATACGTCTATGCTCAACAGATAACAGGATCTCGTATGCAAGAGAGAAAAGCAGATAGTATGGAGAATTAAAAATTTGATTACTATAAGACTGATACAATAGATGGCGCTGCCTCCCAGCCATGCGCTCCTATGAGAGAAGCTTCCATGGCATGCTGGAACCAGTAGAGGACAGAGGCTGGATGCTAAGGAATCAGGGTTGCTATAGCCAGTGATGATGATGGGTTTCACGGGCTTGCTCTTATATAGCCACCAGTTGTAGTCGGTTAGACCCAATTGGGTGATCGACCTAGTCCGCCCAAAATGGCTGACTGGGGGTTGGTCTCAAAATAGGCCATCGACCACACGATAGAACCGTGGCGCAAAATAGCGCAACTGACCTACGGTTGCTGTTCGGCCCAAAGCCATCCGGGATCATCTGGGGCTCCAAACGGGCCCCGCAACTCGAGAGTGGGCTGCCCCCAGAAATGCTCCGTCTATCCTCAGTGCAGTCAGTCATGGGATGCCTTCCCACACTTGCATGTAGCCTAGTTGGTAGTGTGCCAACTCTATCTGAAGCCATCCAACCATCAGGCCACACATGCCCCCCATTTGATGTCCAGACCAGGACCTACTGGATAACCGAGCTACTCAAATGCCTTCTCCTCATATGGGGGGCTTACAAGTAGAGTTAGCTAGTTCCCGCGTAGTTACACGGCGTAGTTACACGAGAGTGGAGCATTGATATATAACACCCCGCCTCAATGTCCACCCGCAAGTGAACTTACTTTATCGGCCCAATGCCAAGTCGATGAAGATGCCTCTCCAGCAAGTCTCTTCCAAGAGCCTTCCTGAAGATGTCCACAGCATTCTCTGTAGTCGGACAGTACACCAAGTCGACCTCTCCATCCATGATGAGCTCGTGTACAAAGTGATATTGAATCTCAATGTGTTTTGTGCGAGCGTGGAACACAGGGTTTTCAATCCCCAAGCAGAAATGCATCAGTCCGAGGTCTGTCATTTCAAACTCTCTTCCTAGCAAATGCTTTGTCTATGAGATCTTCTCTTCATGGTTCCTTATTATGACAAGGTCGTCCACATAAAGGACCACAATCATACACTTGCATCCTTCTCTAAAGATATACAAATTTGCATCAGATGGGCTCCTCCTGAACCCATTTTGTAGAAAGTAGGCATCAATCCGCTGGTACCACGCTCGTGGGGCTTGTTTCAGCCCGTGAAGTGCCTTCTTTAGTTTATAGACTTTACCTTCTGAACCGGGGATCCCAAAACTTGGTGCTTGTTCCACGTATACCTCCTCCTTGAGATCTCCATTTAGAAAGGCGGATTTTACATCCATCTGAAGCACGGGCCAACTTCCCTGTGCTGCTAAAGCCAAAACACTGAGCTGTGGGAGCAAAAGTATCCTGATAATCAAAACCATGTACCTATGCGAATCCTTTTGCCATGAGCCGAGCCTTGTACTTATCCAATGTGCCGTCGGACTTGTACTTGGTCTTGTATACCCACTTGGTGCTGATTACCTTATGTTTTGGTGGTCGATCCACAAGGTCCCAAGTGTTGTTCTTCATTATGGAGCCATACTCTGATTGCATAGCCTCCATCCACCTATCATCACCCTGTGCCTCTTCAAGACACTTGGGTTCTTCAGCACGGATCACCTCTATCATCAAAGCGTAGTTGACCAAGTGTTCCTGCGCCCTTCTTTGCTCCTCTAATCTCTTGGACCGGTGGTGTTCGGATGGTTCCTCCTCAATGGCTAGAGGTTCTCTGCCGTCCAAAAGATGCTTTACCCACTTGAGGAATGACCGTTGCTGTTGTGGTTCTGCAGGCTCTTCTTCCTCTTCTTTATCTTGAATCCTCCCAAGCACCATTGGGGGAGTTGAGTCTGCTGTTGGTGGTTGTACTGGATGGATATCATGGTCCTGGTTGTCTAGGAAGGAAGCATCCTCCTCCAATTGATGTGGCTGTTCTAAGAAGACCACATCGCAACTTACTATTACCTTCTTGGTAACAGGATTATAGAGACGGTAACCCTTCGCCTCTTCACTGTAGCCCAAGAAAATACACTTTCGGCTCTTAGGTTCCCATTTGGTCCTGTTAGCATCAAGGACATGTACAAAACAGTCACATCCAAAAACTCTAAAATGTGCAGCTAAAGGTTTCTTACCAGAAAAGGCATGCAGTGGAGTCATCCCGTTCATAGCCTTCATGTAGCTATGGTTCAGAATGTAAACTGTCGTGTTACATGGTTCAACCCATAAAGCCTTTGGCGAATCTTTCCCTTTTATCATACTCCTGCCCATTTTGCAGATGACGCGCATCTTGTGCTCTGCTACTCCATTTTGCTCTGATCTATGTGGCGGGGGTTTTTGCCTCGATCCCGTGACTTTTGCAGTAACTTTCGAATTCACTTGATGTGAACTCACCACCTCTGTCTGATCTCAACTTCTTCACCTTCCTCCCCATTTCTTTCTCGACCATTACATGCCATTCTTTGAACTTACTAAAAGCCTCATCTTTAGTCTTCAGGAAGTATATCCATATCCTTCTACTGTAGTCATCGATCAGTGTCATGAAGTAGTAGGAACCACCCAAAGCTTTTGTCTCCATCTTTCTGCAGAGGTTCGTGTGAATGAGCTCTAGAGGAGCCTTTGCCTTGCTGGCCTCTTTAGGAAAGGGCTGCCGATGCTGCTTGCCCATCATGCAACCTTCACATACATCGGGCAGATCTATAATTTCTAGTAGGTCTACAATCATTCCACCTTTATGAATCTCCTTTAAAGAACTAAGGTTTAGATGACCAAACCTCTCATGCCACAGCTTAGTGTTCTTCACATCAGCTCGAGCACTGAAAGCTGAGAGTTCGTAGATGATGTTGCACTATGTACCTTTACCAATGACCTTCCCTTGAAGATCCAAAATTTGTGCACCATTCTTATTGAAGTGAACTTTGAGGTCCCGATCCGTGATTGCAGAAACGGAAAAGTTCCTCTTGATATCTAGCACATAAAGAACATCGAACAAGTGTTTTACAACTCCATCTGACTTGAGAGCAATCGTACCTTTTCCTTTTGCTGGACATTTTGCGTCATTGCCGACTACTACCAAGATGTCATTCCCTATCGGATGTAGAGAGGTATACCAATCCTTCCGACTAGTCATGTGGCGCGATGCACCACTATCAATAATCTAAGGTTCATTCGCAGGTACATGAACTGCCTCCGTGCAAATCTCCTCAATTGCTACGAACAACTCTACTGGTACTGCCTGCGCGCTGTTGCTGGACTCTTTCTTTACTCCGTTCTTCTCATGTGCAATCTTCTTTCGGCACTCATTCTACTTGTGCCCTGCCTTGTTGCAATAGAAGCACTTGATCTTCTTCTTTCTCTTTTTATCATTAGAAGAAGATGGATTACCAGAGTCCTTACCCTTACCTTTCTTTGATCCAGTCGAGAATGCTGAATCTTCTCCAGTCCTCGTCTTTTGACGCATCTCCTCCTCCAGAAGCATTAGCTAAAATCCTCAAAGTTGAGGGGTGGATTTCTGTTCTGCGTATTCAGCGCCATAACAAGACCATCATACTTTGGTGGGAGAATCTGTATGCACCTTCGTGCTAGATTCTCACTGGTGATGGTGATGCCAATCGCAGTTATCTGATCGCACAGATTCTTTACCCTGGTGATGAACTTTTTTGCCGTTTCAGACTTAGACAGTTTCTCGTTCGCAAGTTGAGTCTCCAGATTCTGAATCCGCGTCTGATTCGTGGTCTCGTACTGATTTTTCAAGACCATCCATGTCTCCTCCGCTATGGTGACATGTTGAATTAATGCCATGACAGAGTCACTTACACTGCTGACAATAGAACACAGTGCATCTGCATTTCTTCTTGTCCACGCGAGAATCTCATCTGCGGTTGGTACTATCTGTTGTCCTGCATTGGCTGGATCCGGTCTCGCAACCGGCTTCACGTCCACCCCAGTAGCAGTATCCCAAAGCTCGTATGCGCTTAGGATGGTCTTCATCTTGAACTTCCAGAGTGGATAGTTAGTGCCGTCCAACTTTTTGCTATCGCCGAACGGTGAAACACATTTCAAAATCTGCTTCTCATCTGCTTGCTAGAGCCCAAGCTCTGATACCATGTAAGAAAACAATACAACGTCTGTGCTCAACAGATAACATGATCTCGTATGCAAGAGAGAAAAGCAAATAGTATGGAGAATCAAAAATTTGATTACTGTAAAACTGATACAATAGATGGCGCTACCTCCTAGCTGTGCGCTCTTGTGAAAGAAGCTTCAGTGGCGTGTTGGAACTAGTAGAGGATGGAGGCTAGATGCTAAGGAATCAGCCGTAGCCAGTGATGATGATGGGCTTCACGGGCTTGCTCTTATATAGCCACCAGTCATAGTCGGTTAGACCCAATTGGGTGACTGACCCACTCTGCCCAAAACGGTCGACTGGGGGTTGGTCCCGAAATAGGCCACCAACCACATGATAGAACCATGGTGCAAAGTAGAGCAATTGACCTATGTTTGCCGTTCGGTAGCCCAAAGCCATCTGGGATCATCTGGGGCTCCAAACGAGCCCCGCAACCCAAGAGTGGGCTGCCCCAGGAAATGCTCCGTCTACCCTCAGTGAAGTTAGTCATGGGATGCCTTCCCACACTTGCATGTAGCCTAGTTGGTAGTGTGCCAACTCTATCTGAAGCCGTCCAGCCATCAGGCCACACATGGCCTCCATTTGGTGTCCAAACCAGGACCTACCAGATAACCGAGCTACTCAAGTGCCTTCTCCTCATATGGGGAGCTTACAAGTAGAGTTAGTTGGTTCCCGCATAGTTACATGAGAGTGGAGCATTGATATCAAACAAAACAATGGAAAGAGGTAGCTTGAACTGAAAATTAGGTGAAGATACATCCACAAAGCACACATAGGTAGGGTAGGGTGTGACTGGTGTATTGTGAAATGGTATATGGGAAGAATCTTCGGCATAGAATAGCTCATAGACAATCTTAAAAGGACCAACCCTTATTGGTCGAGGCATGATATTGCATCCATCTTTACAAGCACAGGTTAGAGACACGGAGTTGCATGAGGTTGTTCATCAAGGCAAACAAGAATGCCATGACAAATGTCAACAGTTGGAGAGCTTGCACATCACCTTCAGCTTCTTCTAGTTCTTGTAGTCGCCATGCTATTTCTTCAAGGGGTGTGCGGTTTAGCATCCTTCTTTGAGCAATGTCCTTAAGGACCTTTCTGATGATGTTTCGAAGTCAGTAAACTCGTATCAAATATGCACAATACTTAGTTTCATGTTGACCACAACGTTTGCATTCTTTACAAATGATCACCCTCATTCGTGGCTTGTGGCTTTGTTGGGGCGGTGCTTCCACCCGTTTCATGTATGATTGAAGTACAAGCTTCATGTGCCAAGAAATCAGCAACTAAATTTTGAGCTCGAGGGATATGCTGAATTTTTACCTCTTCAAATTGTTTGCAAAGTTCCAATGCTTGTTGATGTCATAGAACCAAACCTTCGCTCTGCACCTTCGACCTTCTACTAACTTGTTCACACACGAGTTGAGAATCTCCTCACACCTCAAGTTGCTTGATGTGATGTTCTTGCATCTTTTGTAGCCCAAAAATGAGTGCCGAGTACTCAGCTTGGTTGCAAGTACTTGCAGGTGCAGACTTGCTATAACAATACACCTCACCCCTCGGTGAAGTGAGCTTGACACCCACACCAACAGCCTTAGTCGAAGGTTTGTATGCTCTGTCAAATTGAAGGATCCAAGATGTCATTACACCAAGACTAAAATCCAGACATCCCAGGTTTCTCGGTAGTCCAAGATAGGTAGAAGGAGAGGGTGGGGAGAATTCAATACTTGAGCAAGACGTTCAGCACCAAACAAACTTACTATCCTTTGTTGATAGTTTATCTTTTGACAAAAAATAATTACAACATGAAGCTCAAAATGTGGCACAAAGGGTTGATTAGGTACAAAGGGATTCCTTAGTCGAAACATCACCAACCATAGCCAAGCCCTAGAAACCTTTGTAGTGAGGTCGAGAAGAAATCATTCAAAACGAGCTTATCCATAGGAATTAATAAGCAGATGCACCAAATCTCACCCCAAGCTTGTGGATCATCCCACCCTTGGAAGAATGTCACCCTTTTAATTACCTCCGATGCAACAAGTAGCTCAACC
Source organism: Dipteris shenzhenensis (assembly GCF_047967505.1). Lineage (NCBI taxonomy): Eukaryota > Viridiplantae > Streptophyta > Polypodiopsida > Gleicheniales > Dipteridaceae > Dipteris > Dipteris shenzhenensis. The sequence continues at coordinate 49,590,507 of NC_141611.1, read as the reverse complement.
ATGAATTGAAATCAAAGGCCTCCTAGTGTATCACTAGTTCTTCACCTTGAACCATCCATGGTGTATCATCCCACCCGTCGTCTCCTCGAGCAATGCATTGTACAATCAGTGTTGAAGATCGAAATGAAGATCAAGAAAAAGATCTCGCCAATTGGTAACTGTAATGAGCGAAGGACCAAGCACCAAATCCTTGAACCCGTCGAGAAGTAACATAAATATTCACCCTCCTCATGTGGCGTGCATACTTGAAAAAGTTCAGAATATGCAATCTAGTATGAGATATGAATAGAGCACATGAAGTGAAGTACTTTTTCTTTTTACAGCAAGAGGAAACTCTCCATGGTTAGAGAGTTATAGCTCATGAGATTTCAACATATAGGCAATATCATTACATTTTGATCACGATGGGAGGTGGACTGTAGAGATGGAGACATCACGGGAAGAGAGTCATGCTTTATTTGAAAGGAAGGATGGGGGGAAATCAAAGTACTAGCTAGGTGGCTTTACAAGAATGAGCGTGTCCCATCAAGGAATAGCCCCCTCCTTTTATAGCCAAGAGAGGGGGTCTTTCCCAATAAATGCATCCTCCCACATGCATGGTGTGTGTGGAGGAATCTCCCATGTGGGCTAGGTGGGTACGATCACTCAATTGTGTGCAACAACCCTTTGCATCATTTTTCCACATAAATCAAACCCCATATCCCAAGTCTAAGATACTCCCTTGGTCTCTTCCCAAGTTTATAATACGTTCAAACATCTAGGAGGACAAGTGGAGGGTTGGCACAAGGAGTCTTGCCACCTCATCCTACTTTCCCCATTATTTAACTTGCATTCTTGGACTATCTACACCCCCCCCCACATGGGCCTATCCTACATGGAGGGGATAGTCCAATATGATATCCATCTCCACCTATTTTATATTACTTCTCCCATGGTCCTTAGGCCATGTCTCACTAAATGCAAGCATGGGACTGTCTAGCTGGAGGGGTGGCACATGGAGGAACCATGCCACCTTAACATTTTATAATATTACTACCATGGATTATGTACAACACACCTTATGGGTCCTCTTATGTGGAAGGGTGGCACATGGTCATGCCCTGCCACCTCAACCTTGGGCCCTATGCACACCATATTTTATTTTACTATTGCCACACATACAAGCACACACACATATTTATGCCTTTTACCTTGGTTAAATTTATCATAACACTACTTCTGGAATAAACTCTCTCTTCCTCAAACCACAATATGGACGTGATAGTAGCGAATCAAACTCATTTTCAAAGACATCAAACGATGGGTGCAAGTCGTTACCAACATTTGGCCAAAATAAAGGTCATTTTGCCTTGGCATCATCTGCTCGTATTTTCTCAAGGTCCTTTATCAATTGATAGGTCTTTTCTTAATTACAACAATAGTGTGTTCCTTCCAAGAGGGCTTCCAATTAGGAAATCTACGAAGCATTTCCTCTTTGTATGTAATTTTAAAGATTTTAAGCCTTCTATTTCATCTTTAGATTTCTCACTGAATTCTTTTATAGGAGCCCATACTAGATGCATTTATTTGCTCGGGATTGAGGTTAAGAGACTGTAAGGTTCTTCGGGTTCCCATGTTGTATCATGAGAATAGTATTGCCACTGCATCACTGGTTTTTCATCCTTTAAGAAAAAGCAAAAGTAGTGTGGAGCTCTAGGGCATCACCACCTTTTTGTATGAAAGGTAGAATAAATCTCTTCCAATCATACATCCTTTCAACCATGTAGCATACTGTACCTTCCTTGCAGCCACCAACTTGCCTCCCACATTTTCTTATCAAGTCATCCATCGTCTCCATGTTCTTGTGTTTTAGCTCTCTTGAGACTATGCCAAAAACCTGATCGATATCCTCATGTGTGTGTCCAACCAACAAATACCCAACTTCAATCTCATTGAAGATTCTATGAGCGATTAGCATTGAGAAAAATGCAAAAAAGAGTACATTCTTATTCTCTTGTTCGTAGTTGTCTGCTTGTATTCTCAAATTTGCTAGTAGGTGACCTTTTTCTACATGTGCACTATGAATTGCCTTCATAACTGATGTTACAACTTGATTGCTATCATGTAGATGCAAGGAATCAATCCATATGTCTGCAAGAAACTTAAATCCATGCACGAACACTCCACATAGATGTGTCTTCAAAAAGTATTTTCCTTGTAGCTTAGGTGGAGTATTTATGAATCGAGGTAATGTTGTTGTGTTCTGGTCCATACCATCTACAATAACACACATGTACTCATTTGGATGAGAAATAGCTTGCTCCTTCCAAAATGCATATTTTAGTCTAGAATGCTGAACCAGTCCATGATGAAATTATCTTTTTTTTTTTGTATGATTCTCTTTGTTCTGGAGATGGTGCACTCTCAAGTGCTCGCTTTAGATCATGACAATCACTGCACTTTGACATTTTTTGCCTTTTTGGGATTTTAACATGTACAAAGTTCTTCTTCCAAATAGTATACAAATTGTGAAAAGATGTCAGAGCATGCCCTCTTTGCCTCTGTATTTCTCCAATAGACTTAAGCACTTATTTTTTTGTCAAACCTATCGAAAGAGCATTTCAGATAGATGGGGTTGAGGTAAAGCACTTTCATGAATGTAGTTTTTTAAAATTGCTATTGCCGAGACTGTTGAGGCTATTGTTTTGGACTTTCCTGTGTTTCCATCAATGTTAAACTTTACTCATACTTTGCTTTGTTTTCCAAATTCTAGTAAGTGCCATGTGATAATCCTATAGTAATGTGATATGCATTATTGCAAATACTTTTTCCATTTATACAAGGCTTTATCTGTTGTTCGAAATTTGGCTTTTTTGTGTCATTTATTAGAAATCAAGAGAGCCTCGTGAGTAGGGGGCCGAAGTAGTCACCTCATTCGTGAGAGCCCAAATCCCATCACAGGTGATTGCATATGTTGAGAATCTTGTGAATGAGCATAAATTGAGAATAACAACTGCAGTCAACATGGCTTTCAATTCAATGTGAACATCACTTTAGAATCTAGAAAGCTTGTAGCGTACAGGGGAATTTCAGACGAGGACTTTTTAATTGATGAAACAAGCTGGGATAAGCCCCAAGTATTCTTGAGGTTTCTTCCAATGATATTCACCAATTCATCATCAATACAATACTATATACCACCATTAGTAGATCTGGAATTTGTAATATTGTGACTTTTGTCAATAAAGAAAACAAGGAAGAGATACATAACACTTTGGAGAAAGTTTATGCCTCTAATTTCAAGATCTACAATGGTGTGTATGCATCCAAGACAAGAAAGAGAGAATGTGGATTAAAAATCCAATGCCTGAATCATTCCTCTTATGCATGTAGAGTATGCATGTAGAGTCCATATCCTAACCAGTCTCTACAACATAACATAAGGGGGACTTCCATATCCTAACCAGTCTATCCTAACCAGTCTCTACAACATAACATAAGGGGGACTTCCAAGAGTTTGTGTCTCATGCTAGAGTAAAAAGAAATCCATAGGACCTCTCATCATCAAGTGCACTCCAAATCTATGAATGTCCTCCAAAAAGTGGAAGTCTTTTGATTACTATCCTAGAATACTTGCAACCACCTAATTGGGAGGTCACCCTATTATGGATGGGATATCTTTTTGAAGATCTTCTCAAAAAATGATATTCCACTAATATTATTGAAAGAAAGGCTTGCATGGCACACTTCCACTTGCAAGATGATCTAAATATTGGCTAGGAGAAAGAGGTGGAACATAAGAGGATTGGAGATGATGATATGGAAGATCTTGATGGCTCCCAGGATAAAGACAAAGGTTATGCAGATGATGACATGGATGATCTTCTTGGTTCACAAGGTTAGAAGTCACGGACACATATCCTGGTATGACCTTTACTTTTCTTTTACAAGCATTACATTTAACTATAACCTATCAATCTCACAAGCTTTTTTATTTTTTACAGACGGCAAAGGGGAAGGAAGAAGAAATGAGTTCACATGGATTTGAAGTCAAGAAGGCCACAATATTTCCTTCAAGTTTAATTGATATGGTGATTGCTAGAAAAACTAAAAGTGACATATTTATGACAATAAAAGGATCACTGAAAGACTTTCCTAATATAAAGAGTCAACTACTTCACTTATATGGGAACTCAGAGGATATGATGATGGCATGGCTCATGCTTAAGAATTCTGAAGATTTGTCCAAGTTACAAGAAATAGGAAGCAACTTTGATATTCATGTTTTGATTGGACAGCAACCTCAATATCTATCATTTGGTGTAGAAGAGTTTCAAATCCTAAGATATTGAGGAAAAGAGGTTAATGATAAAATTATAATGGCTGCCCTCAGGTTTGATACAAACTTTATTTTGGCTTAGTATTTATATTTTGATTAAATCTAATGAGGTAATGTTTGGTTATTTTTTTTATCTTGGCTTGGTATTTATATATTGATTATATATAATGAGCTAATGTTTGGTTATTTTTTGATGCAATATAATGATATCTTGGTTTCCTGTAAATTTTAAAAAGTGTGTATATGTCATAGATTCCCTTCTTTCTACATGGCTCAATAATAATAAAAAGTCAATAGAAGATCTCTACACCTGGCTATAAAATTGTGGTTCTACAGGCTCTTCTTCCTCTTCTTTATCTTGAATCCTCCCAAGCATCGTTGGGGGAGTTCGGTCTGCTATTGGTGGTTGTACTGGATGGATATCCTGATCCTGGTTGTCTTGATGCGGCTGTTCTGAGAAGACCACATCGTGACTTACTATTACCTTCTTGGTAATAGGATTATAGAGATGGTAATCCTTCGCCTCTTCACTATAGCCCAAGAAAATACACTTCTGGCTCTTCGATTCCCATTTGGTCCTGTTAGCATCAGGGACATGCACAAAACAATCACATCCAAAAACTTTGAAATGTGCAACTGAAGGTTTCTTACCAGAAAAGGCCTGCAGTGGAGTTATCCCGGTTCACAGCCTTCGTGTAGCTACGATTCAAAATGTAAACTGCTGTGTTATATGCTTCAGCCCAGAAAGCCTTTGGCAAATCTTTCCCTTTCATCATACTCCTGCCCATTTCGTAGATGACGTGCATCTTGCACTCTGCTACTCCATTTTACTGTGTGTATGTGGCAGGGGTTTCTGCCTCTTGATCCCGTGACTTTTGCAGTAACTTTTGAATTCACTTGATGTGAACTCACCACCTCTGTCTGATCTCAACTGCTTCACCTTCCTCCCCGTTTCTTTCTCAACCATTACATGCCATTATTTGAACTTACAAAAAGCCTCATGTTTAGTTTTCAGGAAGTATATCCATATCCTTCTATTGTAGTCGTCGATCAGCGTCATGAAGTAGTAGGAACCACCCAAAGCTTTCATCTCCATCTTTTCGCAGAGGTCCGTGTGAATGAGCTCTAGAGGAGCCTTTGCCCTGCTGGCCTCTTTAGGAAAGGGATGCTGATGCTGCTTGCCCATCATGCAAGGTTCACATACATCGGGTAGATCTGTAATTTTTGGAAGGTCTGCAATCATTCCACTTTTATGCATCTCCTTTAAAGAACTAAGGTTTAGATGACTGAACCTCTCATGCCACAGCTTAGTGTTGCTCATATCGGCTTGAGCACTGAAAGCTGAGAGTTCGTAGATGTTGTTACGTCGTGTACCTTTACCAATGACCTTCCCTTGAGGATCCAAAATCTGTGTGCCATTCTTATCAAAGTGAACTTTGAGGTCCCGATCCATGATTGCAGAAACGGACAAGTTTCTCTTGATATCTGGCACATAAAGAACATTGGACAACTGTTTTACAACTCCATCTAACTTGAGAGCAATCGTACCTTTTCCTTTTGTTGAACATTTTGCATCATTGCCGACTGCTACCAGGATGCCATTCCCTACCAGATTTAGAGAGGTATACCAATCCTTCCAACTGGTCATGTGGCGTGATGCACCACTGTCAATAATCCAAGGTTCATCCGCAGGTACATGAACTGCCTCCGTGCAAATCTCCTTAATTGCTATGAACAGCTATACTAGTACTACCTACGCGCTGTTGTTGGACTCTTTCTTTACTCTGTTCTTCTCATCTGCAATCTTCTTCCGGCACTCATTCTACTTTTTCCTGCCTTGTTGCAATAGAAGCACTTGATCTTCTTCTTTCTCTTTTTATCATCAAAAGAAGATGGGTTACCAGAGTCCTTACCCTTACCTTTCTTTTATCCAGCCGAGAAAGCCGAATCTTCTCCAATCCTCATCTTTTGACGCATCTCCTCCTCTAGAGTCATCGCGCTGAAATCCTCAAAGTTGAGGGGCGGATTTCTGTTTTGCATATTTAGCACCGTAACAAGACTGTTGTACTTTGGTGGGAGAATCCGTATGCACCCTCGTGCTAGATTCTCGCTGGTGATGGTGATGCCAATTGCAGTCATCTGATCACGTAGATTCTTCACCCTGGTGATGAACTTCTTTGTCATTTCAGACTCAGACACTTTTTCGTTCGCGAGTTGAGTCTCCAGATTTTGAATCCGCATCTAATTCGTGGTCTCGTACTGATTTTTCAAGACCGTCCATGCCTCCTTCGCTGTGGTGACATGTTGAATTAATGCCATGATAGAATCACTTACACTACAGACAATAGAACACAGCGCATCTGCATTTCTTCTTGTCCATGTGAGAATCTGATCCGCAGTTGGTACTATCTGATTTGCAGTTGGTACTACCTGTTGTCCTGCATTGGCTGGATTCAGTCTCGCAACCGGCTTCACGTCCACCCCAGTACTAGTATCCCAAAGCTCGTATGCACTTAGGATGGTCTTCATCTTGAACTTCCAAAGTGGATAGTTAGTGCCATCTAACTTTCCGCTTTCGCCAAACGGTGGGATTCGCAGTCTTGCGAGTTGGGCCATCTCTCAGAATCTGCTCGCAAACAGAAACACACTACCAAATCTTCTTGCTAGAGCCCAAGCTCTGATACCATGTAAGAAAACAATACAACCTCTGTGCTCCACAGATAACCGGATCTCATATGCAAAAGAGAAAAGCAGATAGTATGGAGAATAAAAAATTTGATTACTGTAAAACTGATACAATAGATGGTGCTGCCTCCCAGCCATGCACTCCTGTGTGAGAAGCTTCGATGGCATGCTGGAAACAATAGAAGAGGACGGAGGTTGGATGCTAAGGAATCAGGGTTGCTATAGCAAGTGATAATTATGGGCTTCATGGGCTTGCTCTTATATAGCCACCAGTCGTAGTTGGTTAGACCCAATTGGGAGACCGACCCAGTCGGCCGTTTTGGCCGACTAGAGGTCAATCCCAAAATAGGCCACCGACCACACGTTAGAACCATTCACCCTAGAGCCATCCGAGATCATCTAGGCTCCAAACAGGCCCTACAACCTGAGAGTGGGCTGCCTCGAGAAATGCTCCGCTAGCCTCAATGCGGTCAGTCATGGGATGCCTTCCCACACTTGCATGTAGCCTAGTTGGCAGTGTGCCAACTCTATCGGAAGCCATCCAGCCATCAAGCCACACATGGCCCCTATCTAGTGTCCAAACCAGGACCTACTGGATAGCCTAGCTACTCAAATGCCTTCTCCTCATATGGGGGGCTTACAAGTAGAGTTAGCTAGTTCCTATATAGTTACATGAGAGTGGAGCATTGATATCTAACAGACACATCTGCTACAAGCTTGTTCTAATGAGAGCAAACATGTTGTTCATCAGCATTGGAGGTGGCCTTTGGATTGATTGCAATGAGTCAAATTGTGCACAATCTTCCACTCTTCTTCCCCCTATGTCGTTCTATGCACCATGCTTGCCACTGACCTACTCGTCATCTTGCTTAGATGAATAGAAGGCAATCATTTGTGTTGGCTTCATATTTGAGTCTTCAAATGAGTTTTGGGGGTGCTACAGTGGGCTCAGGCTTCTTACGTATCCTGGTCCTTTTTATCTTAAACTTTGGCCAATCCTTGTTTAGAAGATGCGAGTTACTTGAGATGAGTGTTAAAGAGAACCTCTATTAGCACATGAGTGTTTGATGTGAGGCCTCTTGCATGAGTCGACACATCTCTTATGGAAGATGAGATGTAAGGAGATCTTTCTGCAAGAGTATCATGAGAAAGTTGGATCTAATGGAAAGATTTGGAATTGGCGATTGGTCTGATCATAAAACTATGAATCGGTCAAATCATCCGAATATGGTCAGTACTTAAGTCAAAAGTCAAACTTGTCAATTTCCATGCCTGCTTCTAAAACCTTTTCTTTGCCTTCTTCATGCTTCGTGTCCTTTGATTGTCTATTGTCTACCTTTGGTTGCTTTCCTTCCTCTTTCGAAACAACATCACTGAGGTGGTTTGGACTTTTTTTTAGAGCATATCTTCTCCATTCAACTTCACTTAGTGAGCTCAAAAATTGGGTTTTTTAGAGCACTAAATGTGTCACTTATATACAAATATGGCCTTACTAAGCTAAAAAGTCAAGTGGTGACCTCTAATTTTAAAAAAAATGGCTCAGTGAACCTATAATTCCCAAACTCGTGCATGGTGTCCCCATCCAATAACTATAATAATAATAATAGTAGTCTCCTAACTCTAGTTCAATTTTAACACTATGAAGTGAAAATATGACACCATATGAAAAGAGTTTGTTGAATTCAACATATAAGTGGTGTATAGATACACCATTTTTTTGAAAAAAAAGAGTTTGTTGAATTTAATATATAAGTGGTGTATAGATACACCCTTTTTTTAAAAAACAAACCATACAATAAATTATCTTATTGGTGGTGTATAGATACACCATTTGTATGGAAAAAAGCATACAAAACATTATCTTATGCATCTGAATCTCATTCAGAGTCATCAGATTCATGTAATGTATTTGCGCTTGATGGGTCAAGTCTTGCCAAATGATGTTTAATATGGACACAACTTGGATCAGGGATTGTGATACATTTTTCAACATTGTATCCATGCTTCTTTTTAAAACTTCGTGTCCTTGATTTCCAGCAATGAATAATGCTACTGACTTCCACCTCTGTTAATCCCTCATTATTTGGAACCCATTCACGTTTCTTTTGCAAGCATCCCTCATAGAGTTGTTTTATTGTATATCTTCTCGGGAGATTTTTCAATGGCTTTGGTTCATACCATAAAGCTGTAAATGTTATAGGAGTTCCCTTGTCATCCCTTTCTATCTTAGCAACCTTTGCAACCCGAATTGGGCCACCTTGGTCATCCAACTCTGAACCTAGATCAGATGCCCAAACTATAACAAATAGACCCTCTTCAATCTCATTAGATGGTATAAACTCTGGTAAGGGTTTGTCTCCCTTCGTGCCACAATATTTTCGAGGTAAAAGACATTCCTCTGCTTCCTCCATATCTACTAACATATTTATATCCAAAGGAAAACTTGGTGACCTAGCTTGTTCCGACCAAAAGGATTCACAGTATTCAATGCTCATTAAGTTTTCTTGTCTTTCTAAAGATTGGATAAGTGCTTCAGTTGATTTAATTGTCTCCAAATTCTTAGTTGATTGCTTAGGATATTTCTGCATCATACTTTGAAGATGTTTAATGAAGGCTTTCAAGCCTTTCATTTCATCTATGTCAAGTGATTTGTTTTTTGCAAGAACAAATCTAGTTTCCTCCAATGGAATTATTCATTGTAGTAAAGCATATGACTCACTCCATAAATGATCTCCATCTACTGAATAGTGCTTCCATTGCACCACTAGAATATTGTTAAACCGAAAGTAGTGTGGATTTGTGTGTCCTATTAGGGCATCATCTCCTGTTTGTAAATGTGGCTCTATGAATGCTCTCCAATCTACCATCCTCTCTAAGATAGCCACTTCCGATTCTTCCTTGCGAGAACCTCCAATTTTTTTCCCAATTCGAAATAGCATATCCTCCATTGTCAAAACATCCATTGCGTTCAACTCACCAGAGATAACGCTGAAGATTTGATCTATGTCTTCATGTGTATGGCTGACAAGAAGAAAGCTAACTTCCACTTCTTCAAATATTTTCAAACCAACCAGCATAGAGCATAAAGCAAATATATATTTATTCTTGTTCTCTCTCCAACAATTATCAGCTTGTATTCACAATGTGTTAGGTAAACATCCATGAGCATCTCTGACCTTTCTTATTGCTTTCATGATTGATGTAACAACCTAGTTACTATCATGGTCATGCAAACTATCAATCCATACATCACAAAAGATTCGGTATCCATGTACTAATACTGCACACACGTGTGTTTTTAGTCCACGTTTGCCCTCCAATGCCAGTGGGATACATCTATATCGTGGCAAAGTGGTTGTATTCTGGTCCATGCCATCAATGGTGATGCACATGGACTTATCGACATGTGAAATGGCATTCGACATGTCCATCTAGCATTGTTTGTTGAAGATGAGGCTATGGTAATGCATGGTCTTCGAGAACTTGCTTTAATGTTGCGGTTGCATTTATAGTGCTTCCATGGCATTTAAGCTTGTAGGTATTTCCATGAATTGTATGAACCACTTTTTCTTTCACCTAATGAAGGTCACTTCAGGTTCTCTCTCTTGAGCATCTCTTCCCTTTTTCCATTGTTTTCTCTTCCAAAGTGCTCAAAAGTTGTCTATTCGGCTGCTCATTGCGCATACATGTTTGTCTATTTTCCAAGCCACAAAGGGAGCTCTTCCTCCCCTCTAAGGCAACCTCTATGGGGTTTGGATCGTTGATGAAGTCTAAGCATGGAGGTAGTATTCTCCCAAGTCGGCACCAGTAGAAGGAGTAGGTGTTTTTCATGACAGTTTGACCCCCTGTCAGTATTTTGCTCATAACTTTTCACTCGATGGTGCAATTTGGACGAAACTTATATCAACGCAAAGCTCTTTTCAAGGAGCACCATGTTATGTTTTCAATTATTGCATTAAATGTCAAACCAAAAATCTATGACTCATTGTGTGTGACTATTTCTTTTTCAGATAGTTTTTACTCCCGTCCAGTGAACTACCCATATCTTTCCGACCGCTTCTCTGTTTCTTACACAAATTATATTAGAGCGAAGCCCCATCTTGATATGTGTTTGAATATTTAATATCATGTCTCTGCTGAAATTTATGGTTCTCTGTGTCTTATGATATTTTGTAGAGTGTTTTAAGTCAATTGTAAAGGTATCTATGAAGGAGGTGCAATGTTTCCTCGGAACTACCAATCTGACCCAATCAACCCCTTCAAACTCCTTGATATATATCAGTTGATGTCATGCTGAGCCACAAGATCTTCTTTCAACAATGTATCTCTCTTCTCTTCAACACAGACCGGCTTGCTAAGATTATGGCCTTTGCTAATCCTTTCCTTCTCACTATGCTTGACTACAACATCACTTGGGATGTTATTATCTTCATTCTCATCTAAGGGAGGAAAGTATGGTGTGGTCTCTTGGTATAAAAGCTTCTTTTTAATGTCCCTTTCCCAGTGATAAATATCTCTATCACTCAATTTGAAAGCAGTAGGAAGTGAAGAGGTGCATGAAGTTTATTTCCCCCAACTTCATGTCACAGTGTCTCCACAGAACTAAGAGCAAGCTCGAGTAGGTTCAGGCGCATGCTCCAAAGTCAATATTTCCTTGGTTTGCACCAGAGCTTTATGCAAGAAATGATGCTTTTCCTCAATCAAATGGCGCATGGTCAGACATGTCAGATTGCTATGCTATCAGTTAGTTACTTGGTGAAATAGCCAACTTCCTTGTGGGGTGCAGGTCCGCACTGTCAAGTGATGAACTATACTCGGGGCATGTAATCAAGCTGTTGTGGGATGGTAATCTCCACTTGTGCCAGATTGAGCCTCGAGAACGGATGACGATGGAATCGCTGCTAACTAAACTTCACACACACCATGTTGATGAAAATGATACAATGCGTCCAATGGACAATATGTAAAATCATTTATAAAATTTTGATTTGCAAGTCATCATATTTCCATTTGCAACTCGTCATATTTCCATTTGCAAGTCCTGTAGTTTTTAAATATTCCAAAAATAAATTTTGCACTGTTTTGAAATGGATAAATTTTTTTCATTGGTTGATTAGGATTTATGTTTTGAAATTTCGAGAAAATGATCTTCTACAATAGGATGAGAAGCAATTGTGTTTGAATGTATGTATGTATCATGTCCTGAACTCGTATCTTTGCTATTATGTTTAGGGTTTAGCATTTCACCAAAACAATGGCATCGTTATCAAGAACACCCTCTCGACCATCCACACAGGCTGAGTACCAAGCCGAATACACATGCAATAGTCAAGCGATGTAGTTCATGATGGACATGGATGACGCTAAAAGAGCAAACAAAGGCAATTGCCCAAGCTAGTATTTTCCACAACCCTAATGGCATGAAGTACTTGGCTATAAATCTCCTCATCTCAAATGATGATTTAGAGACTATATGGGATATGGCATTGCTCTGCACAATCATCCATGATACCTAGAACATTACAATACATCGTGGATGGGCCATGTTGCCCAATCTGCCAAGATCATTTTGACGGGGCTACAGGATACTATGCCCTCCCTTGTGATCATCACTTTCACCTTGTCTATCTTGTGAATACCTTAAAGGTGAGAAGTGCATGTGCAGCATGCAATGCTCCTATCACACGTGAGTTGTATGACATGCTCGGCATCGGTGCAACATACTCTCTGGATCCGAGGCTACATTCAATTTAAATGCTAAGGAGAGGAAGAAATTTGCATGCAAACATATTTATAATATAAAATTAATTTTTGGGCATGTGTTATCTATTTGCAATAATTATTTTGAAGGTTTGTTTCTAAGGTGTATTGAATTAATATTCCTGTTACAATGGTGTATTTTCAATTCTGAAAAAATTTGTTTACGATGATAATTGAAATGAATCTTATTCTCATAAATGTAATACTTTGTTTTAGTAGTCGATCATCTCCATGGCGATCATCCTCGCTGTACATTCTTATCGCGAGCATCGTGCTCAAGGTAATGATTATTTGTAGCTATTTTGTGGTGCTATATCGCCACGGGTTGTATATTCTACTAGGCACTCAGGGCACCCATGTACGAGCCACCACACTGGTGCACAAGTCAGCTGGAGAACATTTTTTGGTTAATTTATTTTGATCCTCATAGAGTCATATGTATGAATATAGCCAATCTTGATAGAATCTTCCACGAAGTGCCATAACATCCTCGTCGGTGAGCCTCAAAATTCTTGATGGTAGATATCACATCTCCAACAATTTCTTGCTATCATTGTAACGTAGTGGCGTGTTGTTGTTGAACCTCCATTCCTCTTTGGAGCCATTGAGTGCTGTCAAATTAAGGAGTTCAGTTAATTCAATTGCTTTCATAATCATCAAAACAATTTATCCCTTTTAAATGCATTCTAGACCTAACTTCCAGCATGTGAGTACTCCATGCAAGCTTGCTAGACCTTGAGAGAGAGAAATCATCCAATTGTCTTGCCCCCTCCCGACGTGGTTTGATGATTATAAACGTGGTAATCTACCTGTTAAAATAGGCATGGGATGGCAAATCACCTTTTCCCACATCCTTCTCTCTCCTGAGTAAGCATCTATCTGCACTATGATCATCTGTAACATCATGCTCTATTGATGGATGTCAGTATTTTACACACACTAGTGTAGCAACTAGCATCACTTACACAAGTACATTAAGGTTGCAAGCAATTGGATAATATGTTCCAAGTTTGAACATTGAAGTAAAACAATTGTAATACCATATTAATACTGTAGTAGTACTTCAAATTGGTATGATATCCATCAACAAAATTGATGACATCAATGTACGTCAATTTTATTTTAACAGAACGTGAGCACGATTTTAATGCCATGTAAATCCTATAGCATAATTTCCAATTGATATGACGTCAATTAACAAAATTGATGTGGATGGCAAACAAAAAAATGCTTTAGCATAAATTCCAATAGATATGATGTCAATCAACAAAATTGGTATGATGTTAAATCAATTAGCACAATATTTAATAAGTCAGAATGTAAGCACGATCAATAATGTATATAGTATTTCAAGCCTGGGAATGATTGCTCATGAGTGATCACAAAGTTTCCTCATCCTCATCCTCCTCATTGCTAGGGCTTACTTCGGCTCTGCTGCTGTAACTTGCAATTGTCCAACATTGGGAGGATCATGCAATAGACCTAGGAGATCACAATGTGCCCACTTGGCTAAATCTCCATCATTGCTCTCTCCTTTAACATCACCCAAAACTCTACCATTTGCATAAACATATACCGATTTCTCTGGTCTTTTTGTCTTCAAGCGATTTTTTGTGACTGAATGAACAAACTTGTAATTACTCTAATTTTGTTCACTCAATGAATTGCTACAAGGCTGGGATAGCACTTTCAATGCCAAGATTTGCAAATGAGGTGTCGAAGCTCCACACTCTTCCCACCATCTCCATGTAGGCATCTCCTTTGTAAGGTCTCATATTCTTGTATCTGCCAACAAACCTTCCCTATTTCAAAAACTGGATAATTCCTTGATAGCAGTAGCATATTTAGATCCATCCTCAAAAAATCATCCCAAGAGATTATGCCAAGGCTGCATTACATGTTCCAATGTTTTTGAACGATACTCCCACCATTGGGGATCTAGAATATGACCAGCATAGTGGAGGTCATTGTGAGCATGATTCCATCTCTTTTGAAACATCTTTTGCAAAGTGGCACGACGAATGGCGCTGTAGCCAATGTTGTCACCTGTGGATCTTCTATACTTTCCTTTAAGAGCTCTCGCTCAGCAGTCCACCATGCCATGTAAGCATTGCCCAAACTTGGACCTTTTGTTGGGATATCTCAAGGTGTATGCCTCAGGCACACCTTATGTTTCTATGTGTGAGTGCTAGAGGCACAGTTAGGTGCCCACAAGCACAGTTAGGTGGTGGAAAAGCCACATAGGATGATTGAGTGAATCTAGGAGCAGATTGAGGAGATGATTGAGGAGCTTTGAGGTCATCAGTGATGTCAGTGACCTTGTATGAGGTGCCTACTTAAGGACCTCTTTCTTCTTCATTCTATATGCAAGTATTCTGATTTTGTGTCAACTCTACTCTTTCCTTTCAGTGTTCCAACATGGTATCAGAGCCATTTGATCCCCCTTGAGCCCATTTCTGCCACATCATCATCTTCTTCTTCACCATCTCTCCCTCTTCTCCCAAAAATTTGCTTGAGCTTGTTCTCCTTCAATCCTCAACCATTTCCCACGCCCTTTCTACTGGAGATCCCTCTAGTTGGGGCGAACTTTGGGCTGGAAGGAATTGACGAAATTCGCGCGCTGCTCGTCGCCATTGTAGAAAAGTCATTGAAATTCTCTACTGCAAGTTCTCTGCGCCTGCTCTGTCTTTTCCTAATTCCTTCCAGGGCAAGCTTCTCCATACCTAGAGCTACCTTGTGCTGAAATCTGAGCAACAATGGCTGCATATTGAAGGAGAAAACAGAGAAAAACCAGTCGACTTTGTTCAAGAAGGTGAAGGCGACCTGACACATATTTTCGCCTCTTCTTCCTAGAGGATCTACTGTGGTATACCAGCTTTCTTTTGCCTCAGAAAGCCCTCTTTCTTTTGCTTTGAAGAGTGTGATATGAGCCCTCCAAGTTCAACTCTCTCTAGTTTTGACAGTTTTGACATACTTTTGAAAATGATGCTACATAAAATGCTACTCTAGCATTTCTGGTCTTTTGAAGTTTTTAATAACTTCACTACAAGTGTTGCTTCAGTTTTGTTTTGACTTGCTAGACTTGGTTGTGATTGGAAAGTGTTTATTTCATTCACTCCTATGAAGCATGCAAAAGTAGCATCATTGTTTGAAAACTAGTCACTACTATTTGCTACATCAAGTGGCTATACTTTGGAAGTATTTCAGTTCTTTTTGCCTTGTAAGAGAGATAGACACTGCCCAATATCTGGGTTAGACCCTCTCATGGCTACTTTATATAATCTTGAGAAGTTCAATGGAAAGGGGTTCCATACATGGCAAATGAAGGTAAAATTTGCATTAATGCGGGAGAACTTATGGGGACTTGTCAAACCTACTCCTACCGCTTCTTCTATGGCCTCAAATGCTGGAGAATCTTTAGCTCCGACATGACCGGCAAGGGATCCAGCAAGAGAAGAAAAAGCATATGGTATAATTGCTTTAGCTTTGGGTGATGATTACATACATCATATATCTGACTTGGAGTCTCCATCGAAAGCATGGCAGAAGCTAGATTTGATTTTTGGTGCAAGCTCTCATATTTCTAAACTATCACTTAAAATCTCTTTCTTTGAATTAAAGATGGAAAGTGATACTACTTTAGCTGCCCATGTCAACTATATGCGGAGTCTTATGACTCAGTTAGCTTCTATCAACTCTCCTATCACCCCTGATGATGCTATGGCAGTACTACTTAAGAGTATGCCTGAAAGATTTGATCACATTGTAAGCACTTTGAAGAATCTTCCCAATCCAAACCTTGAAGGCATCATCTCAGCTCTCCAAGAAGAAGAAAGACATATGGAGTTAAGGAAAGGCAATGACACTGCTTATGTTATGAAATTCCAGAAGGGCAAGTATTCTCCTTGCAATCACTGTGGAAAGACAAATCACCTTTCAAAGGACTGCTTCAAAGTTAATCCATGTAAGCACTGTGGCAAAAACAACCATAGTGAGAAGTTCTGCAGAGACAAAGCAAAGACAGAAAATGCAAATCTACTTACAGTGAATTTGCCTCCACAAGATGAGGCATCACATGAAGATTATGCATTTTAAATCATCTCTATGTATGCTCCAGATCTCTCTTTTATGTCAAGGTACTCAGCCTGGATAGTCCTCCAAAATGAATGAAAATAAATTATTGTGTGTTGTGTTTTGTGTGTTTTGTAAACACCTCTGGTCACCTTATGATGTAGGCCATGTGTATGTTTTGTTCCATGGTACCTCCTACAGACATTGTGTGCATGTACATGTAGGGGAGATAACCATTGGAAGGTCTGTTTGTATCCCTTTCTGTTTACCTTACACCCAAGGAGACCCTTGCTAGCATGAGAACCTAGCCATAGATTTATCCTTGACCACCATGAGATGGCATGAGAAACTATGAGACTAGATGTATCCTTGACATAGCCTGAGGCATTTCCTTGAGGGGGGGGTTTGTTGGGATATCTCAAGGTGTATGCCTCAGGCACACCTTATGTTTCTATGTGTGAGTGCTAGAGGCACAGTTAGGTGCCCACAAGCACAGTTAGGTGGTGGAAAAGCCACATAGGATGATTGAGTGAATCTAGGAGCAGATTGAGGAGATGATTGAGGAGCTTTGAGGTCATCAGTGATGTCAATGACCTTGTATGAGGTGCCTACTTAAGGACCTCTTTCTTCTTCATTCTATATGCAAGTATTCTGATTTTGTGTCAACTCTACTCTTTCCTTTCAGTGTTCCAACACCTTTCACGTATAATTTTCGAATGGCAAACCATATTGTCCTCATTGCATCATCCGCATCAACTATTCTCCTCCAAAAGCTAGCAATGTGAGCCATTTGCTTCATCTCTGTGAATTCAGTGTGAGCATTTTGTGTGGTTGACTCAGATATCCACTTGCTATAGCTTCTACACTAAAGCCTCCCCCTTAAATGTCACTACCATGATATTGATGATGATAAGAGGCCTCTTGGTGACATTTTTCCATCCATCACTAACAATGGTACATCTTGTTCTCTCAATACCATCGTATTCTACTTGCTCCCATCTCCAGTTTCATCCTCTCATAGTATGCATCCAGGTAATTGTTGCGAACAGCACTGTAGTTGGGCAACGTAAAGCTTGGACCCGCCTTTGCTCCAAATGCCATAGCTCTCTTCCAATGCGGGTTTTGAACCATGCTTAGTGGGTAACCAGTGCAACAAATGGCCTCAAAAACATCTTGTTGCATTTCTCTATATGTTGTTGTTTAAAGATCTTTGATGCGGATGCCCATGCGATTGTGAACGAGAAATGTCACTACATTGTCCACTATCCATATACTTCATAGAGCAACTTGCCATCTGTGTGAATGAGGCCACACCACTACTTTGAGGTGGCACATCTATAGATTGACTAGCTGGAGGTGTGAGTAAATCATCAGGCATACGTTCTTGAGGTTGGAATTGGTGATGTGTGACTATATCATCTACTTGGTTGTCTATACTTTTAGGCATTTGGCCACCTAGAGTGGCTATAACTCTCTCAACTCCTGGACCGTTGGATTTTTCGATCTGTTTGTTGCTATCACCCAAGAAGTGCTTTTGTATTCTTGTGCCAAAGCCTGAGTACTCTTCATGACAAAAGTTGCATTTCCACTTCTTGTTAGGCAACATTGTAACATGATCATGAGCCTTTGTTGGATTCCTTCCTTTTTTTATGGAGCCATGCTTCCAATAAAGGCTGTAAGAGACACATACAAAAACTTATATAAGTTCTATGTATATTCACATTAGTAATCATGTTCTGGGTACTACCATATCATTTAGGATCTATAACACATCACATTATATTGAATCATTTGCAGTTCTATGTCCAAAATAAATGTGGCTATTTGGAACACTAACTTATAATACTCCATCCAAGCTTGCTAGACCTTGAGAGAGAGAAATCATCCAATTGTCTTGTCCCCTCCCGCCAACATAATTGGATGATTATGAACGTGGTAATCTATCTTTTGAAATACGCATGGGATGGCTAATTGCCTTTTCCCACATTCCACTCTCTCTCAAGTAAGCATCTATCTGCACCATGATCATTCGCAACATCATGCTCTATTGATGGATGTCAGTATTTTACACACACTAGTGTAGTAGCTAGCATTAGTACTTATAAATAATTTTACTACTACTTTCTAAGATATGAGAAATTATTTTACTACTATTTTCTAAGCTAGGAGAAATTGTTAACCTAATATCCTCAGTCCTCAATATTGTTTTTTTCTATGTATATATGTACTATGGTGTTTGAGTTCTAATAAAAGCTACAAATTAAAACATATGTAATATATTCATATCTAATTTGTTTCACCTAATAATATAGAAAGCATAAGGATAGTGAATCTATGTATAGAACTATCTTTCCACACATGCAACATAATTTTGCGAGTTGCTATGAGCCAGCAATTGCGAGCTCCATAATTGGCTAGACTTTGAGCGATATGCAAACGGCCAGCATAAGCGACGGCTCAAAGTCAAATATTTCCTTATCACTCTTAAATACTAGTTTGTAGAGTTTCAATAATATAAAGTATGAATTTTAACCACATACGAGATGTTCTAGGTTGGCCTAAGTGAACCTTCATCCGACAAGTGGTATAATATTATTCATCAACGAACAAGTTGTTACAGGTTAGCTTAAGCGGACCTCCAACGGGCCCATTGACTTTTTCTTTAGGTATAGTTACATGCTTATAAATAAATGCGTACTATATTTCATCCATCTAGAATGAAATCATAAAATATGAAACTAAACTAAAATTCCAAGCCATGCAACTACCTAGTCCTAAGTGACAAGTCATTCCAAAGAGTTTACAATGTAGACAAGTAATAACTTATATACATCATGCATAAAATCAAAATCATCTATTTTTTCAAAGCTAAGTACAATGTCACATGCAACTAACTTACTCTTCACCTATAAGTTATGAAACTAAACTAAAATTCCAAGCCATGTGACTACCTAGTCCTAAGTGACAAGTCATTCCAAAGAGTTTACAATCTAGACAAGTAACAACTTATATACTTCATGTATAAATCAAAATCATCTATTTTTTCAAAGCTAAGTACAATGTCACATACAACTAACTTACTCTTCACCTAATAGTATGTGTAATGCAATTACTAATTGGGATTGTGACTATCGAGGGTGTGTGAACCTTCAATCTTGCAGTGTGTGGGTGCCTCAAAATCGCAAACGCGACGAGTAACCAGTCAAGTTCCCACCATATAGTCCATTGGTGAGAGTGCCAAGTTGAAGTTCGTGGATGTAGAGGGAAGAGTGCGGAACCCTACAAGCTACAAAGGTTAGGCCTACAACATTCGAATTTAAAGGCTTGATTTGTTTGAAATGAATAGGAAGTGAATGAGGGAAAGGCATCAATGGAAATGAGAGGAAAGGTCTTGATTTGGCTGAAATGTAGACTTTGAAAGTTAAAAGTGATAGTTTGAAACTACTAAATAATTTTGAAATATAGCTCTTCCCGCCATTGTTCCCTTTTGAATGGATTTGGGATATTTTGGGGATCGAACTCCCTGAGTTTGAGCTGTACTCCTTCCTTGTGCACATTGGCTGAAATCATTGGCCTTTGGGTATTTTGGGGCCAGACTCCCTGACCTTGTCCGTTGAAGTAGATCATGTAGCTTGATCACCTCTAATCAACTGATTGCCCTACATTTGGCATTGAAGTAGATCATGTAGCCTGATCACCTCTAATCACTGATTACCTTACATTCAACGACTATACTTTGTGGATGTTAACAGGCCCCCTTCCCAGGGAATTCACCAAGATGCACATTGCCTCATCAATTAACACTATTTGATTGGTTGGTAGGGGTGGTGTTGCTATGGGCCAGACGGGACGCAGGGCTGGCCTTAAGCATGGACCTAATGGTATCCATGTGGATGGTGGTACTAGCATTGGGACGGATGTGCCCACTCCTACGTTCATTAGTGCAACTGGTATGGATGGGAAGGGATGTACTCCCAGAGGAGGTGGCTCCTAGGGTATGGGAGCATTGGTTCCATGCAATGGGCGATAAAGTGGGAACTGTGTTTCCATAGTTGATGAAAGTTGATGGCACCTAGGTTGTTGGGGGTTCATAAGGGGCCCCTCTTTAGAGGTTCCTCACATCCCCTCGGTTGGGATCTTGCCCTCAAAATTCCCTCATCCATGGATCTTCATCATCCATGCATTCCCATTGGGGAGGTCTTGCATAGGCGGAGGCACCTAGGTCTACGAAGGTGGTTTCCATCTCGGTCTGTGGCTCGAGGACTGGATGTTGCTGACCTTCCCTTCCTGCAGACATGCAGTCATTTGTGGTGTGCTCTCTAGCTGTGGGCCCACTCTCTACATCTCCACTCTTCTCCTCTCCCCTCTTCATATTTTGTCACCCCTCCCTTCATGTTGCTTCCTCTTTCCTTGATTTAAGCTTTCTTGTTGCAGGCTTGGCCATTCTTACTCCTTTCCTGAAGGGGTCCGGTTCCTCCCTTCAGACTCCTTTTCCTCATAGCCAAGCCTGGGTATGGCCTTCTTCAGTTTGAGCTCCTTCTCTTTTGCATTTTTTGCCCAAATGGCAAATTGAGCTGCAGCATCTACTTTCTTGTGGTAGATAGTTGTAGTAGTAGGCAGGCACATTTGATCTGGGGCAATGGAAAATGACATTATGGGGACATTCTCTACATAGTGATCTTGCATGCACAAACACCCCAAAGCAAAAATTGTGCACAGGGTGGTAGCACGTAGGCCCATCAGATCATGCAATTCATCTATGATGGGGGTATGGCAGACCATGCATTTCGGACCTTGCTACATAGCAAAATAGGCATCTGATATAACTATTGCGGCCCCATCAATACCACAATCTTGCTCTGTATATGATGAAGTTGCTTTGTGATTACTTCCTCCCTCATCCTAAGGTTGTGGATGTTCTCGTTCATCTCCTCCACTCCTTGCTCACTCCATGCAATAGCTTCATCTAAATCCCTCAGCATCTATTGAAGCTGCTTAAATTTCTAAAAAATATCAACATGGGCCGTTTTGAAGACTTTCACTCTAGTTTGGAAATCTCTCACGATGACATACTGCTTTTTAAAACTTTTGAAAGCCATTGCAATATCGTGCACAACCCTATCGTAATCTTTCTCTAATCTTGTTACAAGGTCTTGTAGCTTACTCTTTGAACTTCCAACAGTGTTTCAAAAAAACAAGCCCTACTGTGGCTACTACAACTTGCTCCACTGTGGCTGCTCTCTACATCCTTCCTGGCTTGGAGAGCTGCCTCATTGTCTTCTCCACCCTGGCTACTCTCTGCCCCATCCTTCTTGACCTTGAAGCTCTCTCACAGATCTTGCATCACCGCTCTGGTTTTCGCATTCTCCGTTTTTAGTTCCTCCATCATCTGGTCTTTTTCAATGTTCAATGCGTTCTGCATGTTGCAGAGCTGTTTGTAAAGACCATCCTTTTCAGCTCTCTAATCTTCAAGCCCCTTTTGCATCATTGCTAGCTCCTTGTCCACGATGTCCCCATCACTTTTAACTTCTTCAAGCCTATCTCAGAGCTCCTTGATGTGCTTCTTTGCTTCTTCTCTTCTATTGCTTTCTGAGTCGACCATTTTGCCAGCAACCTCAGCCATTAGGGGAGAATTGGGGTCTCAAAAGGGCCTCATAAGGAATTGATTAAGAAATGGATTAGTCCTAATGAAAGGGCCAAGGTAGGTCCCAAAAATTCCTAACCCCCCCTCACCTAGGTGGGTTAAGCCCAAAAGTGACCCCACCTCTTACACTTCTTACACAACTCTTACTCCTAGATGGGAACCAAAAAAATCAAAATTCAAAATTTGAATTTTGAATTCCCTCCCTCCTTCTCTCTCCCTCCCTCCCTCCCCCTCCTCCCTCCCCCTCCCTCACTCCCCCTCCTCACTCCCTCCTCCTCCCCCTCCCTCCCTCCCTCCCTCCTCCCCCTCCCCTCTCCTCCCCTCCCCCTCCCCCTCCCCCTCCTCACTCCCTCCTCCCCCTTCCTCCTCCTCCCCCTCCCCCCCTCCCTCCTCCACGCCTGCTCCTCCTGCCCTCCCCCTCCCTCCCTCCTCCATGCCTACTCCTCCTCCCTCCCCCTCCCTCCTCCTCCATCGTTTCTCATCCTCCCCCCTCCCTCCTCCTCCACACCTACTCCTCCTCACCCTCCATACTTGCTAGTCTGCCCCCCTTTCCTCCTCTTCAACTACTGGTCCTCCCTCCCCCATCCCTTCTCCTCCTCACCCTCCCTCTTCCTGCGTGCTGCTCCTTCAAGCCTGCATCTCCACACCTTCTCCTTCTCCACACTCCTTTAGTCATGGCACCATTCGAGGATGTCTCCAACAAGTACCAGGTTCACTTAGAGTTGGAGGCTGAATATGCAAGCACACATAGTCTAGGATTGAGGGGAACTTTAAAAATCCACAGTCTTCGTTTGCAAGGAAAGAAGCATCTCGACCTTTGGGTAGAAGGGTCCTTGTATCCTTTAGATCTTGCCAACCAAAAGAGCCCTCATTTCCATACAATGCATGAGCTAGTTCAGTTTGTTGGAAATGGACATGCAGGGTTACTTGGTTATTGCAATTGGTTAAACAATGCTTAGTCAATGGCTATGCAAGCAAGCGAGATGTGCAGAGCCCAAGTAGAGATGCTAGCACATTTAGGAAATAGCACCATTGTTGCAATGCATAACTCTATGCAGGATCTTCATGATAAAGCAAAAGCATTGGACTTGGAGCAAAGTGCATTGGACTTGGAGCGAATAAATTAGAAGAGTCACTCTGTAAGCTAGTTGAGTCCAAAAAAGGCTTGGAAAGATCTATATACAATCAAGTTCAACGAGCCGTAGAGAAGGAACGAGAGAAGGCAGAAAAACAAGTGCAAAAGATGAAAGAAACACCTTTGGGATTGAAGGAGAGGAAAAGAAGGTACTTACATAACACGGATGCATTGGCACCCACTGGTGGTGCTAGAAAGAGGAGAGTTTGGGCTACAAGGTTGGTTATCAAATGTTCCAATGAGATTACACTCTTTTGTGCTACACTATTTTTGACTAAGCTTTTATTGTGTTCTTCTTTAGGAACTTCATGGAATATGTGATGGGAAGAATGGATGGGGATGATATTGACTGTTCATATGCTCTAGCTAGTTATTGAAGTCAAGTGATGTCATTGGGATACTAAGGGACCCAAGACACAAGCGCCTACACGTGCAAGTTGCTGAAGAGGTGATGAAGGACTTTAAGGATATTGTGGATGCAAAGGAGATGCTTACAACTTGTGATACTGCCGGTGTAAGTCGTGAAGCTTACACACCAAAATGACTTTGTCGGCATTCCAATTAATGTTGGAGTATCCGATAGCATGTGACAATGCCTTGCACTTCAGTAGCTCCAAAGGACCTGGAGGAGAAAATTTGTTGTGAAAGACCACAATATGCTCTGCGACTTTGCCAAGGTAATGGGCCAAAGAATGATCTCGCCCAAATGCGTTGCGAACATTACCCCATCAAGATGAGAATTCATCAAGCTCAAACGCATCCTACAACAATTCAACAAACATTAGAAAACCGACAAAACAAATTATACTGAAAGAACATTAAAATAGAAAATATTGTTCGAACTTACCACTACAATGTTGTTGGCTTCTATCCCTTTCTCCTTTGCAATGTTGATGGAACCAAGTGCTGTGTGATGTTCGATTTGGGAGGTGGACGCTTTCTCTTGACCTGTGTTGGAAGTGGAAGCTTCTGCATGAGAGGGTCACGCATCATATGCAGACATGTCTGCATCCCTCATTGAAACTAGTATCATCAAGAGAAAGTCTTCCATTGTCTGGTCTTCGGTACCTAAAACCCCGAGATCTTTGACACTTGTGTCAACATCGAACCCCGATAGGACTTCGAGTGCCTCATCCTCTCGTAGTCTAAAAAGAATCTCTATGTCATGGAGGAAGACGTACTCATCTCCATTGATGATGAGGGGGGACAAGGACCATAATTTTGAGTCTAGGTTAGTGGTTTCTGATGCAGATTCTTGCTCTACTGGGGGCTCTTGAAGTAGGCTCAATGCTTGAGCTGCTTCCATCTCTTCTATTGGATCATCAAAACTCTCTTCCATGTAGATGTCCGAGTCTAGTCTAGGGATGACCAGATTAGCAGTTCTACTAGAGGGGGTGCTAGACGATGAGGCTTCTTTCTCTAAATTTCCTTCTTGGAGAAGGAAGATGAATGTCATCTCCCATGAAAGGAATTTGGTGCTTGTATTTCCTATGATCCCCGTGTCTAGGATGTCTTGAACTTCGACTGTCCCAAACCCTTCGTCTGTAAGGTTGTCACAAAAGTGGGCCAAGCGCTTTACAAACTTGGGTTCCTCAATGAACAGATACTTTATGTAATCTATGGGAACCCATCTCTTTGAAGAGTGGTCAAGTGTATAGGCAAAATTTGAGAAATTATTTTGCATGTAAAGGATGAGATTTGAGAAGTCATCTTTGGCTCGCATATATGTGCCTAGGACATCTAAAGTCCTATCAAACACTAAAAATAGCTCTTCCTCATGATCTGCAAATGCAATTTGTGAGATGAAGTCATGGAACACAATTCTAGATGAATCCATGGCAAATAGCAGTTGATGGAGGGAGTAACTTTTTAGGACGAGAGTTTCTATGGCTCTCTAAATGTGAAAGTGAGAATGTGATGTAAAAAGGGCTCTTACCCCTTAATATATATCAAAACCCTAAAAATTAAAATTAATAATAAAATCCCCAAAATTTTTGAAAAACATTTACCATGAACTAAAAGGAGAAAACATTAAAAGAAATAAGATTTTAATTTAATTGTCCATCATCTTTTGAAGCAATAACTAGGATTTGACATACAAAAAATTAAATGTTGCACTATTCTTTGAGTAGTTCATCTGAATCCAAAGTCCTTCTTTTGTAGCGAGTGCCACAGCTATAAATTGAGCTTCAGCAGATGATAGAGTGACCGAAACCTGTTTCTTTGATTGCCACGTAACTGTTGCACCTACAAGTACAAAAGTAAACCTAGCAGTAGATCTCCGAGTATCTATTTCACCCCCCCAATCCGAGTCACTCCAACCAATGAGGGATGTGAGTTGACTTGGATTTGAGTTACGAGTGCAGGTAAGCCACAAATTATGTGTGAATTTTAAGTAACGAACAACACGTAATAGAACTTTCCAATGTTTTTATCCTGGATTGTGCATGAAACAAGACAGATAATTGACACTATGACAAATATCTAGATGAGTGCCTGCAACTAGATAGCAGAGTTTCCCAATGAGTTGTTTGTAGGGAAATTGTGTCATGAACTATTTTTCATGTTCAAATTGTGGAGAATCAACTAGTGAAAGTTTATTTGTGATGGGAAAAGGTGTGGTGTTAGTTTTTATATTGACTACACCAAATTCATGAAGTATTTCATCTAAGAATTTTGTTTGATGTAGAGCCAATGTGCCACGTTGTTTATCATGGATGACTTGAAGACCTAGAAAGTATGTGAGTGGACTAAGATTAGTAATGGCAAATGTGGATGCAATCTCACTTTTATCTTGATCTCAGCTTGATTTATCATTTGTTGTGATGAACCCATAAGAGGAATGTTATCAATATAAAGTCTAATAATTAGAAAAGTAGTGGTAGTGTGACGTATGTAAATATTAGGTTCAAAGAGGAGGCAAGAATACCCATTTTGAGTCATAAATGTGTTGAACCTTTGGAACCATAGTCGCGGAGACTGCTTTAATCCATAGAGCGATCGATGGAGACGACACACATGTTGAGGATGATCTTTGTCGATGAAATAAGGTGGTTGTTGCATGTAAATTTCATTAGGGAGATTCCCATGGAGGAACACCGTCTGTACATCTAGATGATGGATCTCCAAATCAAGTGCTGTTGCAAGAGCTAGTAAAATTTGAAATGATGCTATACAGAGTGTGGATGAGAAGGTATCATGATAATTGAGTCCCTCTACTTGGCTAAATCCTCTAGCTACCAATCGAGCTTTATACCGAGCAACAGTGCCATTTGGTCGAAGTTTTTTACAGAGATCCATTTACAACTAACAACTTTGCGGTTGTTGGGTAGGGGTACAATGGACCAAGTGCAGTTGGATGTAAGGGAATCAAATTCCCCTTGCATGGTGTCTTGCCATTTAGATGATTCACAAGATGAGCAAGATCTTAGGCCACGGATATGGGATCATTGGTTGGAACACGGGAAGGGTCAGATATGGCCAAGAATGCATACTCATGAGTGAGAGTGTGTTCGGCCAATAATGCGTCAAGACATTCAGTGGAGTTATAGAGATCTCTGAGGGACCTTGTGCGAAGGTTTTGATTATTAGAGGAGGAAGCCTCAATGGATTAATCGGGGGAGGGGTCAAAATGTCACTAGAACCACTAATCATAGGTTGGTTTGGTAGAGCTTTGGGTGCGATAAAAGTGTGAATTCTATGCAAGGACGAGTGGTGATTTTGAATTATTGGCACATTGAGTTCGAAGTCGAGTAGAACCTCTATTAGGTCACCATGGTGGACATGGACTAATGTCCACGTGGGAGCACAAGCGATGCATGGATTGCACATGTACAAGCTGGATTGGAGGATCAGCCAGTTCTTAGTGTGGGTTGAAATTCAGCCTCATTGCCCATGCAAAGAGCCTTCGACCAAACATTGCAAGTGGAGGTTTTGAATTCGAAGCTACAGATGCAGATGGTGGTACAGCTACAGGAGTTTGAGGGTCATCATAATCGAGAGGAGATAGCAGAGGATTTTGCAGAAGCAGATTGGCCACTGGAACCGGTGGTGATCCGGGTTGGATCGTGATGTACGGAAGCCCCTAAGAAACGCTCGTGGAGGCATCGACGCTTGTCTGTGATGCTTCAGGTACATGTGGTAATGGTAACAATGCTTTGTGATTGGTTCTAATCGAGGTGTTTTGATGCTGTGAAGGGGCAGAGACTTGGGAGTCCTCATCAAAAACGAGTGATCTACTATAAAAAAACCGCCGACTGACAGGATCAAAAAATCTGAAGCCCTTGACACCGTGTGTTTCACCATAGAAAGCCGACAAATATAGTTTTAAGCGTGAAATTAGAGAGCTTATTCCGATGTGCTAAGGAAATAGAGGCATAAGCGAGGGATCCAAAGATCTGTAGATGTGAATAATCGGATGTTGTTCCAAACCACAAAGTGTAGGGAATGGCTTGGACACTATGGCAGAAGACCTGATTTTGTATATAGCATGCAGTAGAAACTACTTCTTCCCAATATGTATTAGGTAAGTTAGCTACTTTGATCATACTGTGGGAAGAATTCATGAGTGCCCCATTCCTTCTTTCAGCTATGTGATTTTGTGCAGGGTGATCTATAATTGTGAGGCATCGGTGGATGCCAAACTTGTGTCAGTAGACTTTAAATTTATGGGAAACATATTCACCACCATTATCATACTGGAGTGATTTTATTGTATATGAAAGTTGATTGTTGACTCACTCATGGTATGATTGAAATGCTGTGAGGACATATTCAGACAACGTGTCTCTAAGGAAGGACAAGATGGTAAAGCAAGTGTAATCATTGATGAAGGTAACAAAGTAACGGGATTTCATAATCGACCAGGTAGGTAATTCATAGAGGTCATTGTGAGTTAGTTACCATGGTTGGGTCATTTTAATTGAGTGGGATGGGTATTTTGTAAGGGCAAGTTTGCCAAATATACACCCTTTGCATATGGTGAGATGACTGTGTTTGGGTAAATTAAACTTGAGGACCAGCCTTTTCGATGGATTAATTCCGTGGAAGCATGATTGAGGTGAATGAGTTTGTAGTTCCATGAGAGGGTCCTATATGATCCTCTTGGACAGTGTTGTATACTTCATGAGAAGGGTTCGGCTCTACAATGTAATTTGCCCTAAAATTGATTGGACAATGCTTCATTCTCAAGACCAAAAGAGTTCAAATCTTGATCCATTGGAACCAATTGGTTCCCAATCATTGTACTGTGCTTATAGTAGAAGGTTAATGTGACTCTTTTGAGTGGCAATCATGTATTTAAGTTTAATGGAGTTGTGCACAACCTCACAGTATACTTGGTTGGATGTTATCATGTCCTAACCATAATCCAAGAAGTCAAGAATTCTTTCAGCACCATTTGCATCATAAGTGAGCATCGTCTTGCAAATCTTGATAGAAAATTTATTGAATAGAACTACAAAGACTATTATTGGCATGCAAATAGTTATTTTGTTGATTCTACTAGCAATCCTTGGTTGTTGTAAGGATCGTTGTACTTTTGAAAATAGTTTGGCTCTATATGACTCTATTACAGCACCATGAGGAATTGGCCAATCAATGGTATTCCATGCTGGGAGAGCTAGTTTCTTCAACACACCATGTGCATTGGCTTTATCCAATAGTTGGTAAAAATGATCATAGAAAAAGACTCCTGACTGAGCTAACTGTGCTACTGATATACCTTGATATTGAAACTCTCCTATGGACCCATGTACCACATCCATGAATCCTAAAATGCCTTCAGTAGGCTGTCACTGCTCATAAGATGAAGGATATATATCTAAAAATAAAAATAAAGACATTGACGTTCAAGAAAATATCTGATTATGAAATATAAATTCTCAATGAAGTCACTTACAATTTGGTCTGTGTTGTGGAAGATAAGTTGGATAATTCTCTTGCAACACAAGCTCTCTATGCACGTAGACATGTTGAATTAATATTTCCTTTATTGATTTCATCCCCTCCTTGGTTCTAAAATCTTTCACCCTGCCCTTCCAAGATGCCAAAAAGAGATAACTTGAACGTGGCTTCTTCCTTCTGTTTGGTTGCATGAGCACCCAACTTCCTTTTGATACAGTTAGTCTTTGCCAGAAGCCGTCCACTGCAACCTTGTTGGCAACATCGATGGAAGATATAGAGGAAAGAGGTCAACGAGTGAGGGAGCTCACGTCTATAGCTTCGTCCTCGACAGTCTGATCACATGACGTTTGGCACAAGAATGGTTCCGATTATCAATGCATACCATTGAGACTAGTATCCAAGCGTTTATTCAAACACCTAAAAACTCAATGGACATATCAAAGAGCACACGCTATACTCTAGTCTTGCATAAACACGATCTCCTTATTCAAAACTTTAAGAATATTATCAAAGAGAGAGATTGAGAAAGCAATGACATTGTTCTCGTACCTTGCACTTAATATTATGATCAACAAAGCTTCCTAAAAAACTAAGACCAGTTATTGTGTTGTCGTCCCCATGAAAATTTTTCAAAAGCTATATTCCATTCTGCAACATCTTTATAAATACAGTCTTGTTCACCAAAAATTGAAAGAATATTATCCAACTTAACACTTTGACATCTGAAATCTCAAAAAGAGAGATTGAAAAAACAAAGAGCTCACTATTGTACCTTGCTCCTTGACATTTTGATAAAGAAAGCTTCTCAAAGAGCGAGGTCCTATCAATGGTTTGCCGTACCATGAAAAACTTGCAAAACTTATATTCTAGTCTGCAACATTATGATAAACACACAGTTTTGCACAAGCTTAGATTAGACTCAAAGAGCGAGATTGACAAAGAAAAGAGTTCACTCTTGTACCTTGCTCCTAGAGGTACTTCAAGTTACTGGTTTGCCATCACCACCCAAAACTCGTGGAAGAAAACCCAATTTATAGGTTGAAGGAATGTATACGAGGAAGCAACTGAGAGAGAGAGAGAGAGAGAGAGAGAGAGAGAGAGAGAGGGAGAGGGAGAGAGAGAGAGAGAGAGTGAGAGAGAGAGAGAGAAAGAGAGAGAGAGAGAGAGAGAGAGAGAGAGAGAGAGAGAGAGAGAGAGAGAGAGAGGGAAGAGTAATTTGGGAGGGGAGAGTAGTTTGGGAGGGAAAGCTCATTTCAGTGGTGATATATTTTGAATGAGACATTGTCAGATAGTAGAATCGTGTTCGTAGCTCAACCAAAGTTTTTATTTTTTATTGATAGTTATACATGAATAAAATATTCTTTCTTGCTCTGACAATCCAGATACAATTAAATGTTTTTAAAAATTTCCCCTTGTTACATTGGCTCTATGGCCATTGGTTGAGAGCTATTTTTCATTTTGGCCAAAAGGCCCCAAAATGAGCTCCCTTTTTTCCTAAAGGAGGGTGGGTACAGACACACACACACACACACACACACACACACACACACACACACAAACACACACAAAGGGAAGAAAAGATGAGTAAATGTATCTCGCACACACAAACACTTATTTCTTTACACACACTGTTATGGATAAATTCGACCAAGGTAAACAGCATAAATATATGTGTGTTCTTGTATGTGTGGCAATAGTATGATACAATATGGTGTGCATAGGGCCCAAGGTTGAGGTGGCAGGGCATGACCATGTGCCACCCTTCCATGTAAGAGGACCCATAAGGTGTGTTGTACATAGTCCATGGTAGTTATATTATAAAATGGTAAGGTGGCATGGTTCCTCCATGTGCCACCCCTCCACCTAGGCGGCCCCATGCCTGCATTTAGTGAGACATGGCCCAAGGCCCATGGGAGAAGTAATATAAAATAGGTGGAGATGGATATTATATTGGATTATTCCCTTTATTTAGGATAGGCCCATGTGGGGGGGGTGTAGATATTCAAAGAATGCAAGTTGAATAATGGGGAAAGTAGGATGAGGTGGCAAGACTTCTTGTGCCAACCCTCCACTTGTCCTCCTAGATGTTTGAATGAATTATAAAATTGGAAGGAGACCAAGGGATTATCTTAGACTTGGGATATGGGGTTTGATTTATGTGATGAGGCAAAGGGTTGTCGCACACAATTGAGAGTGCGTACCCACCTAGACCACATGGGAGACTCTTCCACACACACCATGCATGTGGGAGGATGCATTTATTGGGAGAGACCCCCTCTCTTGGCTATAAAAGGAGGTGGCTATTCCTTGATGGGACACACTCATTCTTGTAACGCCACCTAGCTAGTACTTTGATCTCCCCCCCACCCCCCATCCTTCCTTTCAAATAAAGCATGACTCTCTTCCCTTGTCTAGCATCATGCCTCAAATTCTTTTCTAGTTAATAGAATTGGTGTAGCTATTAGGATCGAAGTCTCCATGGCTAGTGGCATACAATTCATTACTCCTACAGCTTGGTGTAGTTCTGCAACATCTTCTGTGTGCGATGTCAAAGTGAGGGATCAAGGAGGATCAAAGCACCACAAGAGAGACATAGGATAACAAACACTCAATCTATTGCAATGTGTATTCAACAATACATGATAGGCCTCTTATATAAAGAGTGCCCTTTGAATAGTCAACCATGTGGGATCCTCTCATCCACATCTCTCCTTGTGGATATCCTCAATCCACATCTCCACTTCATGTAGTCCACATCCTAGGGTGGCTACTTTAATCCTTTCCTTATCACACACCTTTGGCTTTTAATCTATGTGCTCATGGCACCACAACTCTCAACACCTCCCCTTGGTGCCATGATCCTTTGTCTACTGCAAGGTGGTCAGATGTGAGGCTTTTACATGTCAATACCTCCCCTGGGTGCTTTCATAGCTACTCTCAGGTGGTCAGGCTTGATTTACAAAACATAGGCAAGGTTGGCAAGGTTTTTGTTTGTCGATGGCATTCGCTTCTTCTCTTGACATAGCTTGATGCATGATGATTTGTTCTTCCATGTGCCTTAATGCTTTCTATGTGGATGCCATGCTTTTTGCTATGGTCATCTCATGCACTTGTGCTTTTGGCATGCTTTTAGCATTCATGTGTTGCTTTTCCATTTGTTGCAAAGCTCTTACCAATTGATTTATTTCAATATTCACAGTGTCTAATTGCTAACAATGATTCTGATCTGACAAGTGCGTAGAGCTCAGAAAGACGATCACTTTTTCTTTTTGGAGCGTGTTCAAATTCTTCATGGATTGGAAGTTACGGCTTGTCGAAGGTTCTGTGAAGAAGAGGGGGCTTTTGATGATGTGGCACAGGAATTCACATGCTTGCAGACACACTGTGCTTAGCAAGAAGTTGTGTGCTTAGGTGGCACTATAGTGATGTGGCATTTAACTAACCCCATAACTTAACCATGGTTCATGTGGTTGACATCACAGACATGGGTCCTACCTACCACATGGAAAACTCTTAACTAACCCTAGTTAACTTTACCACACCTGCCTTATCTACCACGTGGCTGTCAATAGAGTTGACATGTGTCCTAAGGTCTAACCTTAGGAGAGGGAAAAGAAGAGAAAGCTTTGCTACAGCAGACGATGAAGCACTACGATGGCGACACAATCGAGAACATTGGAGGGCTATGGTGTCACGAGTTACAGAATCTCTCGTTCTCTACCTCATTGGTGCTCGCTGTGCATGGGATCTTGCTTCGTTGCAAGCTGCCTCATTGGTGCTGGCTGTGCCTGTGATCTTGCTTCGTTGTGCTGGCTTTGCTTGGTCTGTGAGTGTGAGTATTGCCCTGCTGTGGTCGCCGCGCTTGCTGTAGATGCACTGGAGGCCACTCTTTTTGGTGGAGTGCCAATGATAGCTGCTATGCAAGGCACAATCTGTTCTTATCACCTTCAAAGAGCAAAAGATTGTTGTATCAAGTAGTCCTTCCATGCTAATCTCTATGCCTAATCCAGCCTTGTGTGTGTCACCTTGATATATTGATCATCAGCTGCTACCGCTTGCATGTGATTCCTGAGATCGAATATCAAATGGCAAGAAGGTTGATTGTCACTAGTTTCCTGACCTTTAGTGCAATAACAATGGGCAATGCTTTCAAGCAAGAGAGGGGTTGCTACTAAGCACGCCTCTCCCTACTCTCTTTCAATTCTCTGCAATCCTCTGTTTTCTCCCCCCACCTGCCTTCAGAGGCCATGGCTATCGCTCCCATCCTCAAGAAAATAAAGCCCTACCCTTGAACGCACATCCTCAAGAAAATAAAGCCCTACCCCTGAACGCACATAGCAATATATATGTATCCTTACCTAAGATAGGACTCTTTGTTTGCTTTTTCTCTCTCATGTAGATTGGAAGATGAAGAGCAGTCTGTTGTAGGAAGAGAGCAGTCGTTGGAGCAGTCAATGTTGGAGAGTCATTGTTGCAGCAGTTGAGAGGAGCTTAAATGTTGGCTACAGGGCTGCTGCTATTTTTATCATTGCTAGTCAAGGGAAGCTCAAATGAGCTTGTTGATGGCAGCTGGAAATAGAACTACGAGCTCTTTGGAGCTCGATTTGTTGCCTTCATATGGTGCTATAGAGTGGAGGGTGGATGTAACTGGAGCTGCCTTTGCTATGCCTGTAGTCGTTTGAGCAAGCTTGCTTGCCTTGTAGTTGTAGGAGCCTTCGAATCTCGGTGTAAGGTCTTCGGAACCTTTTGATGAAGTGTCATAGTAGAAGGATTTCTACACAAAGAGAAAGATGAGCTACACTCTAATCTTGCTCTCTCACATAAGTACACAATGTAAATTCTCAAAACTCTCATGGACAGAAACCTCTCATAAAAGAATGAAAATTTCAAAGCTCGCAACCTCTCAATCACTCTCTCTGAAAGATGGCGCCTCAGCGGAGGGGACAACCATGCTCTGATACCATGTCAAAGTGAGGGATCAAGGAGGATCAAAGCACCACAAGAGAGACATAGGATAGCAAACACTCAATGTATTGCAATGTGTATTCAACAATACATGATAGGCCTCTTATATAGAGAGTGCCCTTTTAATAGTCAACCATGTGGGATCCTATCATCCACATCTCTCCTTGTGGATATCCTCAATCCACATCTCCACATCATGTAGTCCACATCCTAGGGTGGCTACTTTAATTCTTTCCTTATCACATACCTTTGCCTTTTAATCTATGTGCTCATGGCACCACAACTCTCAACATGCGGTTCTTTGCTTTTGCACCTCCAATCTGCATCTGTGCCATCTTACGTGCGGTGCCAGATGCAAAACTTCTCTACTTATGCACCTCTAATCTAGGTGTCTTTGGCTCGCGGTTCTCCATCTCTGTGGCTGCAAAACCTGTCTATTTTTGCACCTCCAGCTTGCGTACGATTCCTGTGCATCTTCTGGATTCCAGCACGTGCATCTGCATTGTCTTATGAGCGCACCACATGTCTTCTACTCATCGTGCTTGCAAAACTGTTTCTATGCACCTGCAACAGACTGCGCGCGTCTTTTGGTCAACCGCGCCTACAAAACTGTACCCGCGCAACAGACCTCGCGCCCCCCTCTACTATCTTCTTCTCTTTCTCTTCTCCTCTCCTCTCCTTTTATTAAGGAGTGGGAATTGAACCCAAGACCTCCCCATTCACAAAAGGAAGACTTACCAATGGGCCAGCAAATAGGAAGTGATGAAAGTGCAATGATATTGCTTATATGTTGAAATCTCATGAATTATATGTGCACGTTTGAATAACACACCTCAAATACTATTTTTTCTATAGGGACTTTGACCATCAAAATCATATCTGATGCATATGATACTTTGCACATGCTTTAACATAGATTTGATTGACGCATGTGCAAAGGATCATGCCCATCGGTTATGTGCACGGTCAACTAACACACCTCAAATACTATTTTTTGGCTTAAGGTTTATGATATAGGGTATAGGATTTAGGATTTAAGGTATAGGTTTTAGGGTTTAAGTTGTAGGAAATAGTGTATACGGTATATGAATTTGGGTTTAGGCTATAGGGATCATGGTTTAGGATTTAGGGTATGGGGTAGAGTTACAAATATTAGCCGTGCTACAAATATTAGCCTGTGAATTTGGTTTAAATATAATTAAACTTCATTCACATGTTTTTAATAAGCTAGAATTTGAAAATTCTAACCCTATACATGACTTTAAATGGCTTATGCTAATCGATTTGAGTACTTGGAGGGCTAAATTTGGACCTCATATGATAAAGTTATGCTAATTTTTGGGCGAATTTATCAAGTATAATTAAACTTCATTCACAGGTTTTTAGTAAGCAGGAATTTGAAAATTCTAACCCTATAGATTACTTTAGATGGCTTATGCCAATCGATTTGAGTACTTGGAGGGCTAAATTTGGACCTCAAATGATAAAGTTATGTTAATTTTTGGGTGAATTTATCAAATTTCGAGATTGAAAGATTAGCCACACTAGTTTGGAGAAGCTCCTAAATTTGTCTTTGGGAAAATATTCGCCCTTAAAAATTTATCTTGGGGAGGGTAGGGAAGAAAGGAAATTAATGGAATGGAGGAGAGGAAAGAGGGGGGGGAAGGGGGAGGAGGAAAGCAGGAGGGGAAGGAAAAGGGGAGGGGAGGGGGAAAGGGGAGAGAGGGGTGGGGGAAAGGGGGAAAGGGGGGGAAAGAGGGGAAGGGGAAAGGAGGGGAAAAAGGGGAGAGGGGGAGGAATGTGGGGAAGGGGGGAAGGGGAAGGGGGGAAGGGGGGAGGGGGGGGTGGAGGGGAAAGGGGGGGGGGGAAGGGGGAAAGGGGGGGGGAGGGAAAGGGGGGATTGGGCAATGGGCAATGAGGAATGGGGGAAGGGGGGAATGGGGAAAAGGGGGAAATGGGAAAGGGA
Organism: Dipteris shenzhenensis; assembly: GCF_047967505.1. Taxonomy (NCBI): domain Eukaryota; kingdom Viridiplantae; phylum Streptophyta; class Polypodiopsida; order Gleicheniales; family Dipteridaceae; genus Dipteris; species Dipteris shenzhenensis. The sequence goes on along the minus strand of NC_141611.1, from coordinate 49,554,059 downwards.
AGTTTGAATTTTAGAGTGGGAAGTTTGAATTCCTTGAGGGAAGTATATTGACTCTCACCTCTCCCTCTCCCTTTTCAATCACACCCTCCCTCTCATCGTGTTCCCCTTCCTTCCCTTCCTCTCTCCCTCTCCTCTCCCTTGTGTTGCGTTGCGCTCCATCTCCCTCTCCTTCTCTCGTGTTGCGCACCCCTTCCCCTTCCCCTTCCCTTCCCTCTCTCCCTCCCTCTTCCTCTCCTTTCTCCTCCCTTCTCTCCCTTCGTCTTTCTCCCCCTGTCTCTCCCTCCCTCCCGCTCTCTCTCTCTCTCTCTCTCTCTCTCTCTCTCTCTCTCTCTCTCTCCCTCCCTTTCTTCTATAGTGTGCGACGGCGACACACACAGATCGAGAGAGAGTCGCGCTACTATGGTAGCGCGATGACAAATATATATATATATATTAAATTTTTTATCGTCACGCTACCGCGGCAGTGTGATTCTCTCTCTCTCTCTCTCTCTCTCTCTCTCTCTCTCTCCTTCCCTCGCTCTTCCCTTACCTTCATTCCTTCCCCCTCTTCTATCCTCTCTTTCCCTCTCCATTCTCTTCCCTTCCTCCTTGTCACCCACCTATCTAATTAAATTTATTTTTAAAAAATTATTACTCCCTCCTCTGCTCTTTCCTTTCTCTCTCCCTCTCCCTTGCTCTCTCCCTCTTCCTTCTACTCTCACTCCCATTGTGGTTCCTTCCCTTCCTCCCTCTCCCTCTCCCTTGCATTGCGCTTGGTTCCCCCTCACCCTCTTCCTTCCCTTTCTCCTCCCTTCTCTCCCTCTCTCTTCCCATTCTCCTTCCTTCTCTCTCTCTTTCTTCCCTTCTCCTCTCCTTCCTCCCTCCCTTGTCCAAGAGATCGACAGCGCGGAGGCGGCAACAAAAATAAAATAAAATAAAATAAAACAAAACAAAATAAAAAATAAAATAAAATAAAACAAATAAAATAAAATAAAAAGTTTTAATTTTAATTAAAAAATAAATAAATTTCCCTCTCTTTACCCCTCCATCAAGATAAGTCATTTCAAGGTGTTTGCTTAAAAAATCTTTGTAACTATTGCAAGGTGTTTATTGGCACCATTATAGAGTTCTTTGAGATTACACCATTTTTGCTTTTTGAAACTCTAAATGGTGTTTATTGGCACCGTTATTAACTCTTGGAGATTTTAGAGTTTTGAAATTTTAAATGGTGTTTATTTTAACACCGTTATTAAATCTTGGAGATTTTAGAGGACTCTCATGGTAAATTAATCTAATGCATGGACCTTATATATATGTATGTATCTATGTGCGTACGTACGTATTGTACGTACATACGTACGTGGTGTTTATTAATTTTGGACTTGTCAATGTACAAATTCATTTTAATAGATACTTTTGGACTAGTTTATGGATAAAATTTGAGGAAAAACTCACACTTTAAAATACAAATAAAAACATAAAAACAAGGAATTTTTAAGAGTGTTTTGAAGGAAACAAAATCAAAATTATAAAAATGTAACAAAGATAAGCTACACCAAAAGATAAGAAACAGTAGCAAATAAAACTAAAATTATGAAAATTAACGTAACTTCTTACATAGACTGGTACACGGTCCCGATTCATTTTTATACTTAAATTTCTATTGAAAAAATCTACTTTATGAAAATATCCTTCCAAAACCAAAAGATGACACTACCCTTTTGAAATAAAGAGTTTATTTACTTACACTATCATATTGTACTAATAATGCAAAAACTAAGAAATGTAATTCTTACATTACTCTATATTGTAGAAATCCTAGTATAATTTTTCATTTTAAAGAATCTTCATTTAAAAGTTAACTTTTTAATAACTTTAATAAATAAAAATCATTTAAATCCATGGATAAACTATATATGTGTGTGTATATGCATACATATGTATGTATAGTACGTACGTATGCACATACATATGTATATATATATAAGGTCCATGCATTAGATTAATTTACCATGAGAGTCCTCTAAAATCTCCAAGACTTAATAACGGTGTTAATAAACACCTTTTAGAGTTTTGAAACTCTAAAATCTACCATGTTTGCTTTTTGAAACTCTGAATGGTGTTTATTGTTGGCATAGACCACTACGGTGAAATCCCCCATATGGTTAGTAATCATGAAGAAGATGCCATGTGGTGCCACTCCGATGGCTGGTAATTAACTACTAGCCCAGTGGAATCTTAGCCATGACAAACATGGCTGATGAGAGCCACCACTACTGGGCAGTAATTCCCACAAAGGTAAACATGAAGCTCTAATAACTCATTACCATGTCTAATCACTCATTACCATGCACTCTATTTCTCTACTAAGTATGCGAGCTTGGTGACTGGTAATTTTTATTGCACTCGTAGTGATCATGCATGCTAAAGCGCGGTGGTGGGTGAGTAGTGGCATAGTGGAATCATAGCCACAATAGACGTGGCTGATGACAGCCACCACCATTGGGTAGTAATTCCCACAAAAGTAAATCATGAAGCGTAATCACCTCTAATCCCTCATTACCATACTTTATTGCACTCGTAGTAATCATGCATGCAAGCCCGGTGGTGGTAACTGGAAGCTGAGTAATTGTGGGCCACTGCAGTGGCTGGTAATTAACTACCAGCCCGGTGGGTCTTAGCCGCCACCATAAACATTGCTGGGAATCTTAGATGCCACCACCTCTAATCATTCATTACCATGAAAGTCAGTACTGCTGCCTTAAATTATTCAAAATACGGGCCAACCACTGCGTGGCTCTCACCTTGACAATAGTCAGCTACAACCATCGTGGTGGCTCTCATCTTGATAGTGTTGTCAGGCTACAAACCTCTATTCCATTTCCTTAACCGTTTCCTCTTCTACCCCTCTCAAATGTTTCATTATCCCTTGCAATCTCAAGCCTCCACTATTCCATTTCTTTCACTACTTCATCTTTTATCCCTATCGACCATTTCTTTCTTCCTTGCAATCGGATTGCAAACTCAAGCCTTGACTATTCCATTTCCTTCACTATTTCATCTTCTATCCCTCTCGACTATTTCTATCTCCCTTGCACGCTTCCTGCAACTTCTATCCCCTCTCATAATGGGCCCAACATAGTCCGAGAGCTCCTCACACAATCTTTCCTCCCCCTCTGCAGCACAATGCAAGATCCCCTCCCCTGGTCTTGAAATCGTGACATATGGGAGCTCCTCTCTCGCTCTCCAAAAGCCCAATTTGGATGCTCTCCAAAACTTCACCAGGTTGGTATAGGAGGTGAACGTGAAGGAGGGGCAGCTAGTCTATCAAGGTCAAAAGATTACCATCAATGAAATCATGATTGAAAATGCTCTAGGATTTTTTGGAGACAGTTTGCAAGCACACTTTTTCGAGAAGCAGTGGAAGAGAGGATATTCTAGATGTATACCCCAATGCTCAGATTAGTAAAAATGGTGGAGTCAATATTTCAATATTGCCAATAGACCTCCAAGATGTGCTAAAGAAGACCATTCACTTCTTTTCTGATACGAGAGAAACCTACAAGTTCTGGTAGGTTCAAGAAGCAGTAGAGCAAGTGAAAGGACGTAATGTATCTTTCTCAAGGGTGATCTCCAAGAGCATTTTAACCAACCTGAAGAATTGTGTGGATGGAAAATCCCAATTGTCATCTCAGTGTGCTAGAGTTGCAATGCACCTGATGACATCTACCCTCAAAGGGATTTTTAAGCAATACGATAAGCAATGTCTCAGAAGGTGACTTTTCTACAAGAGAAAGCCACCGATGCAGCAAAGGTATAGCGTAACTTGAGAAAAGTCTCAGGGAAGGTGAAGAAGCCAAGGTAGAGGAGGCACAAGAGCAAGCTACAAAATTGGTCGACATGGAAAGGCATAGAAGAGAAGAAGCAGAGAAGCGCATGAAGGAGCTCTGAGATAAGCTCAAAGAAGTGAGAAATGATGGGAACATGGCGGACAAGGAGCTAGTAAAGATGTGAAAGGATCTTGAAGATTAGAGAGCAGAAAAGGAGGGTCTTTACAAATGACTCTGCAACATGTAGCATGCATTGAACATTGAAAAAGACCAGATGATGGAGGAGCTATAAAGGGAGAATGCAAAAATCAGAAAGGTGATGAAGGAACTACGAGAGAGCTTCAAGGCTAGGAAGGATTGGGGCAGAGAGCAGCCAGGGTGGAGAAGACAACGAGGTAGCTCCCCATGCTAGGAGGAAGAACAACCACGGTGGAGCAAGTTCCAGCCACCATGGTGGAGCAACAAGTTCCAGCCACCACGGTGGAGCAATTTGTAGTAGCCACGATGAGGGTTGTTTTTTCAAAACATTGTTAGAAGTCCAAAGAGCAAGCTACAAGACCCTGCAAGAAGATCAGGAATGATGTTTGCACGAGCTTGTCGTGGCTTTGAACAATAAAGAAAAGCATTCCGTTGTCCTAATAGATTTCCAAACTAGAATGGAAGTCTTGGAAACCACCCATGAAGACTGGAAGTCCACCATACCCCCATCATAGATGACTGTTGTATTCGATGGCCTACATGCTACCACACTGTGCACATTTTTTGCTTTGGAGTGTTTGTGCATACAAAATCGCTATTTAGAGAATTCCATTTTCCATTGCCCAAGTCATGGACAAATCAAATGTGCCTGCCTGCTATAGCTATCTACGATGATGAGAAAGTAGATGTTGCAACTCAATTTGCCATTTGGGCAAAAGATCTTAAAGACAAGAAGCTCAAATTGAAGAAGCCCAAGAATGAACCTGACTGCGAGGAAAAGGAGCCTAAAGGGAGGAACAAGCCCCCTTCAGGAAAGGTGCAAGAAGGGCCGATCCTGCATCCAGAAGCTCAAATCAAGGAAAGAGGAAGCAGCATGAAGGGAAGGGCCAAAAGCCCCTGCAAGAAGGAACCAACCCCATACTTGAAAGGAGCAAGGAGGGCAATCTATTGAATTGATAATCTTCTCCAAAGTTTACTTGGCCAGTGTTTTCTTAGCTATGTGACTAGATAGTGTCCTTTGATCCACGCCAACGTTGTGATAATAATGAGATGAAAGATTTCAATTTGACAAGTAATGTGAGATGATATATTTCGATTAGATCACTAATGTGAGACCGAAAGATTTCGATTAGTGAACTAATGTGAGACGAAAGATGTTGATTAGACAACTAATGTGAGATGAAAGATTTAGATTAGACAATACATGAGACTGAAGAATGAGAAGGTTAGGGTCAATGAACTCTGTCCCTATTTAAGTATAGTGCAAACACAACTAAGAGCCCATTACAAAATCTAGCCCCAAAACTTTATACACTGATCCAAACTCTGTACACCAATCCACCTATTGCAAATCTATGGCATACCCTTTTGATCTATCTAAAAACAATGTTGGATGGCATCCTCACAGAAACAAACCTAGAGAAGGAGGAAAATAGCTCCAAGGAGGACATGCTTCAGTGGTGGGTGTATTACTTGGAGTCAACACAGACGTTTGAATATTAATTTCCTTGGAAATTGTTTTTCTTGCTCCTTTAAGGTACTTGTCAAGCTCATGATGTAGGTTTATTTTGGTAGGACATGATAGAGGCGGGAAGATGTAGAGATTGCAAAGAGCAAGATGAAGAGGACGCCCAGCAAAAACAGGAGTTACTATGGGCGTATAAGTCAGCAGAGTCAAGCAAGCATAATCCAAGTGTGTGAAGAGATCTACCATTGTGCATCAGACTAGCCTCAAGAGCTAGGAGATGCTTGCTATAGAGAGGTTGATAAGATAGTTGGGAGTCTGGAATTTCCTTGAAAAAGCAAAATGTCATTGTCTTTTGAAATAATAAAAATCTTACAGACATTTCTTGAACTTGTGGATTTTCGTATGGTGCTCATAATACCTGATTTCATATCGACCTGCTTCCATGTTAGTACTTAAATGTTTTAAGTAGCTCAGTGGTTGAAATCTGGCGTGATTAACTACTATAACCAGTCTAAAGGCACTAGCACTATGCAACAAATGTTAGGCCCAGCATGGCAGTAGTGTAGGGATAGCACGATAGTAGTGTAGGATAAGTTATCGCCAACGTGTTGGTTGGTTGCACTAGGATATGAACAGCCACCAGCATGGTGGTTTGCTTTTATTATTACAAGATGAATGAATTCGTTATGGGAAACTAGCGCGGTGGTTGTTGCGATATACTAAAAGCAAGCATGGGATGAAATCTGATGGTTAAATGTGCAACAAATTTTAGGATAGCATGGCAGTAGTATAGGGATAGCATGGAAGTAGTGCAGGATACATTATCGCCAGCATAGTGGTTGGTTTGCACTAGGATATGAATAGCCACCAGTGCAGTGGTTTGCTTCTATTATTACAAGATGAATGGATTTGTAGGATGTGTGGATTCATTATTGGAAACCAATGCGGTGGTTGTTGGGATATACTAAAAAAAGCATGGGTTTTACCATTTGGGATTTACAAAAACAATTAAATAAAACTAGCATTGTGGTTGTTTGGGATATACTAAAAAGAAGCAGTCTCAATACAAATTCCATTTTGTAGGACAAGTGGACATATTGTTTCCCTGCAATGGACATACATTTTCTTAGTACTATCTCAGTCATCTTCGTCCATCGCTCCAAGACACCCCAAGATGTGCTCATGCATGTCTAAATCCAATTTGAAGACACTCTTGCCCTTCTTTCATTGTGGCATAGGTTGCATCTGGAACTTAATAGCTCTTACTAGATGAGAGTACACACATGTTTGTAGTTCATAATTGCGGCCTCTCTTGGATGTTTTTTTGTACCAAAAAACTCCAACTACTACATCCCACTTCTCATAGGTTGTTCCCCAATTATCCTTAAATGTTTCCTCAACCTTGTACTTAGGTTTTGTGCACTGCAATAGAAAGTATGGATCATCTTCATTGTTCTCCCCAGAATTTGCAAAATCTATGACTGATACAATAGTGTCATGATGAAAATTGGCAAGGCATGTCTTGAATTGCTTATCCTGCTAGCTGGCCATAAAATTGTGAAGCACATATTTTGGGATGGATTGAACCACATGACCTACAAGCTCCCTTGGCTGGGTGCTCTTATATGACACTAGCCATCTCTTTTTATCGGATCCTTTAACATGAACATTTTCAAATCTCCTCCATTTTAGAGCAATGTGGTTGTCTTCCCTCATTAGACAGATCTCGAATGTCTTCTTCTTCAGCTTCAAGCTGCAATGCTTGCATGTGCATTCAATCTTGAAATGTCAACCATAATATTCATGGAATAAACAACATCATGAGAATATGCTCCTCATGCATATATACAAAAACAACATCATACATGCATCACAACTCTTCTAATGCTTCTAGTGGAGGCTGTGGCAACTCTTCTGATGCTTCCAGTGGAGGCTGTGGTGCTGTAGGTGTACACTGAGTCTCTACTTCTTCTATAGTGTGTACTGCTTCTATAGCATATAGTGCTTTCAGAGTAGACTCAGTATCCTCTTCCTTGAATGCAAGTAGAGGCGGTCTCCCTTTGGACAAACCACTGGCTCCCACAGAGACCTCAAGCTACAAAACCTACCCTCCCTTGCAACCCATGATGAGGATCCAAGTGGCCTACAGACTGTGCATTCATTGGGGAGGCATGGGCATCGATCCCCATGGAGCAGTGCTCCAACACAACCAGATCTCAAGTCATTCATAGCTTGTTGGGCTATGTGTGTTTTGCAATAACAAACATTCATGTCTTTGAGTTTCCTGACATACCAAGGCTTACAATGCTCAAAGCTCCTCTGCCCAATTGAATGTCTAGATTCTGATCCCTTGAGATACAACTCTATATGCTGACCCAACATGTGGGAACAACAGAACAATGAGCCCCCTTTTTGTTACTACTTAAAGAATACAAAACACAGTCTAATTAAAGTCTAATTAAAGTATATAATGAAGCAAAACAATTTTCAACCACTGTGCTAGTTTAGGATAGTCACAATTTCAATCATCAGGCTGGTTTAGGACACGTTTAGGACAATCAACCCCACCAGGCTGGTTTAGGACACGTTTAGGACAGCCACAGTTTCAACCACTGGGATGGTTTTGGACACTGTCACAGTTTCAACCACCCGGATGGTGGTTTAGGACACTGTCACAATTTCAACCACCGGGATGGTTTAGCCTGATGGTCTCAACTTCACATATTAGACAATAACAAGTATATTGCTTTTCATTTTTGAATTTCGCCATTAGAAAATAACAATATATTATTTTTCATTTCTAAATTCCACAATTTAACAGTGGTATATGACCCGAATAGCAAGAAATTGAATTTAACGAATTTAAATACTAAGAAACACAATAATTTCAACCACCGGGCTGGTCAATAGCTAATGTATGTTCAACCATGCTGGTTCAGGAAAATCACATAACTGGTGATTGAGCTAAAGCAGCCACGGTTGCATGACGTTCCAACCACCGGGCTGGTTTAGTAATATAACAATATATTGCTGTTAATTTTTTCTCAACCATGCCACCAGGCTAGACAACAACTAATGCATGTTCAACCACACTGGTTTAGGACAATCACATAACTAGGAATTGAGCTAAACCAACCTACGGTTGCATGATGTTCCAACCACCGGGTTGGTTTAGGACAATCACATTTAGTCCAAGCCTGGTTTAAGAAATGAAACAAGTAAACTATCCCAAAACTCAATCACAAACAACCACTAGGCTGGTTTAGGCACCACTGACTAGTGTTGTATCTAGCATGTGTATGATGTGCTCCTTAAACACCTTGCATCCCGTCTGCTTCTTACAGATGTCCTTTCTATTTGGAGAAACTCTCGTATTTTCGTGCCAAAATGTCATCACTATAGCAATGACTTCTATACTTAGGCTGTCTCCTTTTCTTGCATTCTATTAAAGCCCACAGACTTCTCAGATTGGGATGATCATGCATTGCTTTTGCTCTACATTCAACTATTGGAGCCACGTTGGTCCTTTTGATTGACAACATCTTTGACATTGTGCACCCAAGTTGTTTCTCCTTTGTTTCAGGGGACACCAACATAGCTAATGTTGCCCTCTTTACAACTAGTTGATCCAAGTTGTGCACTCCTTTCACTTTCTGTAGGCGACACCAATCGTTGGAGCCACGTTGGTCCTTATGATTGACAACATCTTCGACATTGTGCACCCAAGCCATTTCTCCTTTGTTTCAAGGGACACCAACATACCTAATGTCGCCCTCTTTATAGCTAGTTGATCTAAGCTGTGCACTCCTTTCACTTTTTGTAGGCCATTTCTTAGGTTAGAGAGCATCACCTCTTGGGCGTGCATCTCCTGAGGTGTTGGTTGGGTTGTTACTCTATGAACTTTAGGGTATAGTAAAGCTTGTGAAGACTCGAGACTGGTGAATGGCCTAATGTTGCTGCCTTGAATGCTCCCACAAATCATGACACCACAGCTTGTGTTCTTCACTCCGATGGCAATGATCGAATGCGTGCATCTGCAACTGCTTCTTGCTATTGATCTACAAGGAGTCTTCTTTCTTCTCGTTGTTTCTCCCTTTGCAGATATTACAAAAGTGTCTTCCGTTGCCATTTCAATACCATGCCAGTGCTTTCCTCGACCCGCACTCTGTTCCTTGTGCCTTGACTTGGCTTTTTGTCTTTCATATCTTGCATTCTCTGTCTGCTTCTCGTGCAAGCCATAGTGAGCTACATGTTGCCATTGACACCATGGCCACGATCAGTCCAGAATAGACCCAAAGAAGTTAGCTGGTGAGGTAAGCAAATAATAGAAGACAACTTACCCAAAAGAAGACAATGGTAAACCAAAGTTTGTATAAGGTCACATCGAGGGTTGCAGGGCGGGGGTAGGTTGCAGGTACTTAATCTTCCAAGATTTGATGGGCAGGAGGTGTGAAAATGCAAAATTCATAGGGATAGCAAAATTTCAACCGTTGGTTTTCCCCCCTCTGGCAATACACATCAGCAGACTTGGATATCCCAAACAAGTGAGAAACAAGTGCAATGTGGCCTAAAATTCTTCAAAACACAAATAGTCCAAAGGGCACGCTATCAGGTTTGATGCTGTGTATTATTAAATGCAATGACCTTTGGCATGCTTATGAGCCATATAGCAAGCAAGTGCATGAAAAAAGAAACAATTCAAAATTGTAAATAGTGTTGGATTTATTGAAATATCTTTGCACATGCACAAATTGCACTTTTCCAACTTCTGACCATGTGCTATTCTTGTGAACTAGAATCTACGTGTCACAGTAAATCTAATCATGAGCTAAGGCCTGTGTTGATGATCACATCTTGATTTGTATACCATGTATGTGCAACCATGTTTTGTTGTTTTTCAATCGAGTTTCCAAATGGCCTTCGTAATGAATCTATAGCTCTAGTTTTAGATGCCATACCTGGGGGACTCTATGGATCCTCCAACACATGGTGTAGCATATCCTTTTTGTGCCATCCGCCTTGTAGCTTGAAATCCACAAGTCCATCTCCAAAGATTCCTAGGCTTGCAATGGGTGGCTGGGGAAAAACACCCATGGGAAAAGAGGGCTCTTCTATTGCCACTATCAATCAAGTCCCTCTCCATACTCAGCTTCCCATTATCTCCAATAGATAGGCCATAAAGGCATTGTAAGCCTTCCCTCCATACTCGAGTACAATATAGTTTTGGTGGTCCATAAGACATTGTCCCATGGGCTCCCACTTCATTGATGTGGTCCCTATGGCTCTCTTCCAAGGAATATACCATTCCCCTCCAATACCATTGGTTGGACTTAGTATACATGTATACATATCCATTTTTCTTATGAGAATTAGAACCAACAAGAAATTCATTCCCATGAGTTTTATTTTTATATAGTCCCACTTTCCTTCTTCAAAGCCTTCAAGGGCTCATCTCATCTCCCAAGGTTGGAAGTGGGGGGTAATCAATGGGACATGGTGGTCCAAAATTACCACTCCATTTCATCTGCATGGGCATACTAGCCCAACTCTTATGTTTAAGTCATAGTATCCATACTTATCTATCTCAAAGATTATAGCAATAGGTCGGTTAGCAAGCCATAGTAAAATTTTGTTTGCTAAATGCATTGAGAATTGTAATGGGCTTAGTAAATCATATAAAAAATTTTAGGAGTCTCCTCTCATTACACCAAACAACCACAAGGGGGGGAGTTAAATCTATGGCCACTGCTAATAAAACAAAGGACATATAGAAAGAATAAATAACATGAATTTCAAGGACTTCAATATAATAATATGTTTCCATGGGCCATCAATACATTGGAAAATCTAAAGTACACAAGATTCCCATAAATGTGTGTGTGTATGTGTGTATGTCCTATCAAAAAATCTAAACTAATACACTATTGGACTAGTTTCAAATTTTCAAGTACATCAAATGCAATCATATGTCATTGCCCTTTTCAAATGACAAATGGGAGTAATCCATTCTTATTCAATCCCTTCAGATAGAGCATCAAAGTGATAATCAACATGAATACCCATAATCATATTAATGAAGTGTTCGAATTACACAAATATAGTCAAGATTATTCTCCAACAATCAGTTCAATCTTGTTATACAATAGTTGGAGAAAATCCACCACAAAGTATTGTAGTAATTTTCAACACCATATCTTAAGTCCATCAAAACATGCCAAATATTTTAAAATGCAAATCCAATAGAGAGGTGTGCTGACTCACCTGACACCATCACAACCAAATGAAAGCTAGAACAATTCATTCAAGCTATGGTAGCCAGGCTTCAATGCTGGCACAGAATTGTTATCCATGTCACTCTATCGAGACTACCATAATCAAATCTTGGCATTCAAAAATAATTAGTTGCTAGCATATTGACAATTAAATGAAATGCTTGTAAAACGTTAGAGTAATTCTGAAGATAATATATAGGCTAATCAGAGGCCCCTTTGTCCTTTGCCCAATTCTCAACCAATCATGATGTTGAATCATGTTAGGCTTGCAAACAAGAACCCGCTTCTTGCAAGTCACCATCATAGTTTGTGACTTGTTCAATTGCACTTATTAACCTTGATGTGGACCTATCCATCATAACATACAAGGGGATGAATAAGTGCATCGCAAAAGATACATACCATGAAAGTTTTAATACATTAAGAGTAAGTGTACCACGAAAGTTACAATGCATTAAGAGTATACTTATGCTAATGTATTGCCATGATATCTTGGCATTGAATTGGCAAAATAGCATTTATTGGCTTGTAGATCCAAAGCTACCAAACTCCAATGTTTCATGCATGGCCAATTAAGAATCTTTATTATTTTACTTCATCTTACAATATCTCGCAAAAGTAAATATGAGGTTGCGGTGTCACTTACGTCTCATTATATGGAAAAATGACAACTCGTATGTTGTCCATATTAAAATGAAACCAATATATAGTACAAAAGGGTAAAATATGTCTTCACTCATTTCATACCCGAGACAGTCACTTTAATAATCTCTCAAAGGCACTAAGGTTAGAATACCTGTAATACCTTGTGCCAATCATGGGACTTGATCCCACTAAGCTTATTAGCTGCACGCTCACGTGACTGTGAGAAGAAAGCAACATGATTTTTGTCAATCTTGTTGGCAAACTGAAAAGAAAGAGTAGAGTGGACACAAACTCAGAATACTTGCATTATGGAATGAAGAAGAGTGAGGTCCTTTTGTAGGCACCTCATACATGCTCACTGACATCACTGATGACTTTAGAGCTCCACAATCATCTCCTCAATCTGCTCCTAGATTCTCTCAATCATCCTATGTGGCTTTCCACCACCTAACTGTGCTTATGGGCACCTAACTGTGCCTCTAGCACTCACACATAGAAACCAAGGTGTGCCTGAGGCATACACCTTGAGATATCCCATCAAACCCCCCCTCAAGGGAATGCCTCAGGCTATGTCAAGGATACAGCTAGCACAAGGTGTCTCATGCCATCTCATGGTGGTCATGGATCTATCAATGGCTAGGATCTCAAGCTAGCAAGGGTTCCCATGGGTGTAAGGTAAACAAAAGGGATACAAAAAGACCTTCCAATGGTTATCTCCCCTGCATGTACATGCACACAATGTCTGCAGGAGGTACCATGGAGCAAAACATACACATGGCCTACATCATAAGGTGACCAGAGGTGTTTACAAAAACACACAAAACACAATAATTTATTTTATTCATTTTGGAGGACTATCCAGGCTGAGTACCTTGGCATAAAAAGAGAGATCTGGAGCATACATAGAGATGATTAAAATGCATAATCTTCAAAGGATGCCTCATCTTGTGGAGGCTCATCAACTGAAAGTAGATTTGCATTTTCTGTCTTTGCTTTGGCTCTGCAAAACTTCTCATGAAGGTTGTTCTTGCCACAGCGTTTGCATGGATTGATTTTGAAGCAGTCCTTTGAAAGGTGTTGGCAAACTGAAAAGAAAGAGTAGAGTGGACACAAACTCAAAATACTTGCATTATGGAATGAAGAAGAGTGAGGTCCTTTTGTAGGCACCTCATACATGCTCACTGACATCATTGATGACTTCAGAGCTCCACAATCATCTCCTCAATATGCTCCTAGATTCTCTCAATCATCCAATGTGGCTTTCCACCACCTAACTATGCTTATGGGCAGCTAACTGTGCCTCTAGCACTCACACATAGAAACCAAGGTGTGCCTGAGGCATACACCTTGAGATATCCCATCGAATCTAACAACACAATCATTCACATAACAATCTTTTTTATTGTTTTAATTACTTGATCGCTAGGTTTTGAGTTGATATGCAAAAGTTATTAAAGATGCATCGCAAATCAGTGTCATGATCATGATTGATGAAAACGGCCCACGATGGCTTGTTCATAGCATATGCATCAGTTATTTTGACTAGTTGGATCACTATATTCCGATTTCAAGTATGAAATTTATGTTTGTTTCTTTTTGCTGCCCACTATCACTAAACTAGTAGAAGAGTGTTTGGATAGGAAGATGAACACCCATAATCAGAGAGAACTTGATCTAAGACATGAGGATGGAAAAGTTCATACTTTTATAGAATCAACAATATTTGAAGCAAAAGCAAAAGCAATGAAAAATTAGACTTAATGATAAGAAGCTTCCTGATATGGTATCGTCATCCGCTTTCAGTCTGCACAAGTTGATCACACCATCTTGCACTCAATATTTGCATTCCCTTGAATTTAACACATCGACATATCATGCTTTCACGTTCCCACATGGAGCAATAAGAGGCTCAATCACATAAAGCAAACTTCTTTAGCTACATGACTCCACTTGCTTTCTATTAGGTTATCGGTGAAAACAAGAGTTTAGCTCTTAGCACTTGTGGTTTCATTCTGCTTTTGCTAAAGTAAAAGTCAACAATACTTCCCATCTATTAAGTTAGTTTTTATTTAGTGCATCCTTTACTGACCAACTTCTTATTTAGTGCATCGCTTGTTGAGTCATTTTGTAAGTGCTTTGCTACTTAGCATTCATAGAACATCCTTCAACCAAAGATCTCTGTCAATATCTATACTCGGGTACCTCACAAAACTTGATTTCTTTTCAGCGAGACAACGATGGTTAATTCCAAGATCACCAATCACTTTGACATACATCTATGTGTTGGAGCTTTTCTTTGCTTGTTGGTTTAGAGATAAACCAACTTCTTTTAATATTGTACATGATTGGGAACCATGATATCATCGTAGTTTAGTACAATGCTTTGTCCTTGAAAGGTTATGTTATTTGTATTCCATGACATTAATATGCTTGATGTTTTATTCGCAATGATAATAGAGGTATTATTATGTTCTGCGAACAAGTTTAGCTATAGCTTCAAATTTCCATGAATCTTGGTTAAAGAGACTTGCCAAATATTCTAAATCAAGCTGTACTTTCAGCGTGAGCTGATTGATTCAAATGAGCTTTCAAAATATTTTGTATTGTTTTGAAGGCTAGATTTTCGATTATCTTATCATTTACTTTTGATTTCCTAAATGTTTGTGTAATTTTGAAGGTGAGACTTACTTTCCATTATCTTATGATTTTGAAAGAAGGTTATCTTTCATCTTTTGTCAATCAAGCATGCCTATAGACCATCCATTGTATTTTGATTTAGAGTAGGGTGAAGATTTGATATTGAGCTTTTCATTTATTACTGCTTGGAGGTTCCTCATCCTAAACACTTTCCTGTCTTTTTGAGCTGACTTGCTAATCATGTAGGTGTGCTTGATATGCAAAAGAAAATGTGGATCTAATATTTCTTTATATCTTATAAGCTTACATCTTTCATGACTTTCTCGTCATGTATTCAACACTAGCTTCACTTTCACAAGTTGGTCCATCCTATGGAAGAAAAGGACTTGCTGAATGTTTTGTGTTGTTTACATGTTAACATGTTTTCTTTCAATGTTTCTTTTTTATTTAGCTTTAATATCATTACTTCTTGGATGTGTTACTTCACATATGCGAAGGCACTTCTCACATGTTTCCTTTTTGTTTTCAAGGCCCTCATTTGTTTCCAAGTTGAGCTCATATGTTCTCTTTCATCACACTCAGTTGTGTCTCCAAGTACATGCAGGTTTGCACAGGTACCCGGATATAATTCAATGGACTAAATTCACATTGCATACCTATAGGATGGGTACATCTGCTTTCTTTTTCATACTCATCTATATTTATGAGTGTATGCAAGGTCTTGCTAGATCAGTGGTTTGTTCCTTCTTTGTCGATTAACTTATTGACGACTTATGGTATGTATTTAGTTTTTGGTTCACCCTATATCTTCAAGCAAGGCATACTTTTATTTTTCCCTTTTATTATGTCCTTTATGTGGTAATATATACATATATGTCTTTCATGATGAACACATATGGCTAACTTATTGAGTACTTGTTTGGACGTGGAACCTATGTATTACTTATTAAGTACTCATTTGGACGTGGCATATGGCTAACTACTTGAGTACTCGTCTTGATGTGAAACATCGATTATTACTAAGTCCTTATTTAGATGTGACACATATGTATCTGGCTTGCCTGATGAACACATATGGATTACTTATTGAGTACTCATTTTGACATGGTCATATTGCGTACTCGTTTGGACATGGAAAAGTTCAATGTCTTTCAGATGAACACATATGGATTACTTATTGAGTACTCATTTGGACATGGCACATATGGATTACTTATTGAGTACTCATTTGGACGTGACACATACTTATATCTATTTCATGACGATGAACACATGTGGATTACTTATTGAGTACTCATTTTGACATGGCACCTATGGATTACTTATTGCATACTTGTTTGGACATGGAAAGGTTCAAGGTCTTTAAGGTGACAATATCTATAACACATATGGATTACTCCTTGAGTATTTGTTTGGACATGGTACATATGGATTATTTATTAAGTACTCATTTGCACATGGCACATATGGATTACTATTGAGTACTCATTTGGACGTGATCATCGTTCTTGGATGCCCATTTTCTCGGTTACTTTTGGATGTTCTTTGTAATCTTGGGTGGCTCGTCTTCCTGATTGTTCGGTACTTCTGAATGCAAAGAGGTTGTTATTTCATTCCCACTATGATTATGTAAACCATGTCTAATCCATACCAGCTTGCCTCTTGTCATACGTGTGTGGCTTATGCTCATTGTATTTTTGTTTGTTTTGGTACTTTCGGCGGATGCGAAGAGGTTGTTAGTTCATTCCTGCTATGATTATGTAATATGTATCTAGTCCACACCAGCTTGCCTCTTGTCATATGTGTGTAGCTTATGCTCATTGTATTTTTGGTTATTCGGTACTTCCGACTGCCCAGTTTTTCGATACTTCTAGATGCCCAAGTGTTCGGTGCTTTTGAATGCCCAAATCCTCATTGTGTTTCTAGATTATTGGTTCTTTATTTGCAGGATCTTGATGGGCCTTCCTATTGTGTTGCTATGGCTTTCTTACACTATGCAAGCGACATTTCATCCCTGGCTTTGTGGAGATCTCAAATCACCCCTGCACACTCATCTTTGGAGTGGCCGAAACAATTTCCTCATATATTCATCCTCAAGGGGTGCACTACTAAGAAACCCTATGTATCATGTGCATTTAAGGGGTATTTTAAAAATCCCTCAACGAAAATTTTCCCCACAATAAAAGCACCCCTATTTACTTATGAACTAATTGATTTTTTCCTGAAATTGAATTTAAAAACCTGTCTTATTATTGTAATTCTGTTCAAAATTTTCAAATTTTGAACTTAAAATACCCCTCCTTTTGAATGCACGTGGTATACTAAAATTTTATGAGGTGAACAAGACCAAGTACAAGTCCGACGACATGTTGGATAAGTACAAGGCTCGGCTCATGGCAAAAGGATTTGCACAGGCACATGGTTTTGATTATCAGGATACTTTTGCTCCCACAGCTCGACTAACCACAATTCATAATGTTTTGGCCTTAACAGCACAGGAAAGTTGGCCCGTATTTCAAATGGATGTAAAATCCACCTTTTTGAATGGAGATCTCAAGGAGGAGGTATACGTGGAACAACCACCAGGATTTTGATCCCCGGTTTAGAAGGTAAAGTCTGTAAACTGAAGAAGGCACTTTACGGGCTGAAACAGGCCCCACGAGCGTGGTACCAGTGGATTGATACCTACTTTCTATAAAATGGGTTCAGGAAGAGCCCATCTGATGCAAATTTGTATATCTATAGAGAAGGAGGCAAGTGTATGATCATGGTCTTTTATGTGGATGACCTTGTCATAACAGGGAACCATGAAGAAAAGATCTCGTAGACAAAGCAGTCGCAGCTAGGAAGAGAGTTTGAAATGACAGACCGCGGACTGCTGATGCATTTCTATTTGGGGATTGAATTTTGGCAAGAGCCAAAACAGATCTTCATCTCATAGCTGAAGTATGCTGGAGAGATACTGAAGGCATTTGGCATGGCTAAGTGCAAGACAGTTGGCACCCCTATGGAGCTTGACGTGAAGCTCTCAAATGAGGATTCATCACCACTGGTGGATGAAGCGAAGTACAAAAGGCTTGTGGGCAGTTTGATTTACTTGTGCAACACGCGGCCGGACATCACCTTTGCGACTGGTGTACTAAGCAGGTTTTCCAATAAGCCCCGGGAGAACCATTGGAGGGTAGAGATGCGGGTGCTAAAATACATCAAAGGCACACTTGATTATGGCATCACCTATACCAAGGGCAACACCTTGACTGGATTCTGTGACTGAGATTGGGCAGGAGACATGGACAGCAGGAGATCAGTGATAGGTTACTGTTTCTCACTTGGATCTGGAGCTGTGTCATGGGTCAGCAAGAAGCAAACCACAGTTGCTCTTTCTTCTACTGAGGCTGAGTACAAATCAGCATGTTTTGCCTCTAGTGAGGTAGTGTGCTTGAGGAGGATTTTAGGGGACATGGGTGCAATGCAAAACAAGCCTACGCAGTTATCATGTGACAATCAAAGTTGCATGGCAATTGCAAAGAACCCTGTGTTCCATGCTCACACAAAACACATTGAGATTCAATATCACTTTGTATGTGAGCTCATCATGGATAAAGAGCTCAACTTGGTGTACTGTCCGACTACAGAGAATGTTGTGGACATCTTCACGAAGGCTCTTGGAAGAGACTTGCTGGAGAGGCATCTTCATCGACTTGGCATTGGGCCAAAAAAGTAAGTTCACTTGCGGGTAAACATTGAGAGGGGGTGTTAGATATCTATGCTCCACTCTCATGTAACTACACGGGAACCAACTAACTCTACTTGTAAGCCCCCCATATGATGAGAGGGTATTTGAGTAGCTTGGTTATCCGGTAGGTCCTGGTTTGGACACCAGATAGGGGCCATGTGTGGCCTGATGGCTAGGCGACTTCAAATAGAGTTTGCACACTGCCAACTAGGCTACATGCAAGTGCAGGAAGGCATCCCATGACTAACCGCACTGAGGGTAGCCGAAGCATTTCCTGGGGCAGCCCACTCTTGGGTTGCGGGGCTCGTTTGGAGCCCCAGATGATCTCGGATGGCTCTGGGCTGAATGGAAACAATACAATGTCTGTGCTCAATAGATAATAGGATCTCGTATGCAAGAGAGAAAAGCAGATAGTATGGAGAATAAAAAATTTGATTACTGTAAAACTGATACAATAGATGGTGATGCCTCCCAGCCGTGCGCTCCTATGTGAGAAGCTTCGATGGCGTGCTGAAAACAGTAGAGGACGGAGGCTGGATGCTAAGGAATCAGGGTTGCTATAGCCAGTGATAATTATGGGCTTCACGAGCTTACTCTTATATAGCCACCAGTCATAGTCAGTTAGACCCAATTGGGAGATCGACCCAGTTGGCTCAAAATGGCCAAGTGGAAGTCGCTATCCTAAAATAGGCCAACGACCACACGTTAGAACCGTGGCGCAAAATAGAGCAACTAACCTACAATGTCTTGCCCATCTTTAAGTGATGTCCTATGAGCTTTAGTTTCCCACCATTTAGTTAAGAATGTTAAAAAGGTTTATGTTCATAGAGACAGGAGAATAGGTTAGAGTAATTAAATAAATTGTACATAAATTGTACAATTACTTGAATGGGACATTTTAAATTGGAGAAAAAATATAAGGGGAGTAGTCCACACCCTTAAGAGAGAATTTCTTTTTTTTAAACTGTTAGACAAAGAATTAGTTAAGGGGGACCGGTCCACACCCTTAGACAATAGTATTGACACATATTTTATCAAAATAAATATAAGTAAAAGCATCATATTACATGAAAGAATTTATGCCTTTTGAATACTCCTCTAAGAAGATTTTCAATGAATAAATGGAGACAAATTTAATTTGAAGCAAGTATGTATGTACAAGTCTAAAGAAAATTAGTATATATTGTAGTAGAAGCATCTAAATGAATTTTTGCATAAGTCTACAAGAAAAATCAAGAAGGTGAAAGCTAGTCTATCAATATAGTGAATGCAAGTATAAAGTTCTTAATTCAAATATCAAAAATAAGAAAAGGGGGCACCCATGGGGTACCAAAAAAATTACAAGCATATGAAGGGCTAAAAAGGAATGGAAAGAATATTTAGAGAAAGCATAAAACATTTAGAGAAGTAAAATTTAGAGAAACCGAAAGTAAATTAGCATAGACCAATAATCTATGGAAAAGAAACAAATCTTCTAATAATAGTAGCACCCACAAGGGTCGTAGTGAATAAATAAAGGGGAGAAGGATGAGTTAATGCTAAAGTTTAAAGAATACGATTAAACTCAAAAGGAGTATACCTTAATGAATGCAATTAATATTTAAAGGAGTATACCTTAAATTAAAAAAGGGGGTTTAATTAATTCAAAGTAGTAATAACTTTAAAAAGCTTACTATAGAATTCTGAAACCTAAGAGACAAGAGTATATGTATATGCATATGTTTATATGTGTGTGTGTGTGTGTGTGTGTGTGTGTGTATCTATTTGAAATTGAGTTTGCAAAGAGTGCAATCTAAAAGAACACACCTTTGATATTGCCAAAACCGTATATAGTTACTTTATCCTTACGTTGATGTGATTGGCAGAGGTACACTAAAATGCATGTATAGCTAGATGAACAGTCACATTTGCAAACAAACTGAGAGGAAACACAATCCCAAGATGAACCTAAAATACCATGAATTGCAAAAACACTAAGAAATACCATATACTGATAGCCACCAATAACTGTAGAAAATACAAAGATGAAATGTGTAGAAATCACAACCTCTAGGAAACCATGAACTAGTAGATAGACCCCCTGTAGGATCAAATAGACTTTGCTTGCCAAAGACCGATTGGATGCCACAAAAACTTGAGTGGGATCTTGGATCTTCACAACAATTCCTTTACAAATTGATATTTGAGGCTGTTAGCACCACCGTCCTTGTAGACAAAACCTCCTCCTTCTACACACTTGGTTGTCCTTCAAATATATGCCGTTACAAGCGAAAGCAATCACCACACAATGAACCCTTGCATCCTGTGAAAGAAGCGATCTTTAGACTGTACACAGTAGCACTTCAGTACTTATAATCACAACCATAGAACTATAGAATATGAGAGATACAAGCTGCTAAACGTGCACTATCCGCCATGAAAGCCAGTAGACAAATAATCTAAGCAATTAAATTGCAATACTGCCTTGGTGAATCATGTGGCGACCATCATTAAGAGCTTGCTAGCCAGCAACAATGCCAGCTTTTCTACAACACAATCAACACAAACTATTCTCTCATGTCCCGTGAACAAAGAGCATCAGCTTATTTCCTATGCCTGAACCAATGCCAAACCATATGCAACTCCTATCACAAGGGCTAGCTAACATTCAGCTCCACCCTACGATTTATAATGCACCCGCAACTCTTGAACTAGCGAGCAAAACACTCACAATCTCAAAATGTTGCACTTATGTCACCTTGAAACGTACAACAGCCCATAAACTGAAATCTCTTCAGACGAGCAACAATTTCTCACGTACCAAGATTAGTTCCCACTATCAACTGTAATAAATGATAGGCTACCGCAAACATCCACACAATTATTTGCACTAATTCTACTCCAATTGAGAGTGCGTAACCACCTAGCCCACATGGGACACTCTTCTACACACACCATGCATGTGGGAGGATGCATTTATTGGGAGAGACGCCCTCTCTTGGCTATAAAAGGAGGGGGCTATTCCTTGATGGAACACGCTCATTCTTGTAAAGCCACCTAGCTAGTACTTTGATTTCTTCCCCCCATCCTTCCTTTCAAATAAAGCATGACCCTCCTCCCTTGATGTCTCTATCTCTACATTCCTCGCCCCATTATGTACATGCTCCTCTTTCCCCTCTCCCTCTCCCCTTGTGCCATAGTCTCCCTCTTCATTCCCACCCCTCTTAATCCCTTTTCCCCACCCATGTTAGCACTTCTCCCCTCACGTTCCCTTTTCCTATATGGCCCTCGAGCGTCGCCATGTCTAGTGTCTAGCCTCATGCATTGATTTCTTTTCTAGTTAATAGAACTGGTGTGGCTGCTGGGATCAAAATCTCCACGGTTAGTGATGTAAAATTTGTTACTCCTATGGCTGGGTGTAGTTCTACAGTACCTTCCACGTGCGGTTATTTGCTTCTGCCCCTCCAATCCGTGTATCTTCTGCTTGTAGTTCTCTGTCTCTATGGCTGCAGAACTTCTCAATTTTTGTGCCTTAGCCTGTGGTTCTTGTGCATCTTCTGGGTTCCTGTGCCTTTAGCCTGTGGTTCCTGTGTATCTTATGGGTTCTTGCACATCTTTTGTACGGCGCCATGCATCTTTTGGTCGACCGCGCCTGTAAATTTGCTCCTTCACATCTGCAACACCTGCACGCCCCCTGGTCGTAGTTAGCGCATCTGCGCATCGTGGACAGATCGCAAATCGCCATTGTTTTTTGAATTCCTACATCTTCTGGTGCATCTGCACATCGTAGACAGATCGCGACTATTTTCCTGGGTTCCTCGGTCTTCTGGTGCACCTGCGCATCGCAGACAGACTTTTTGGGCTCCTGCAAAAGATCTCGCACCCCTATGCTCTTCTTCTCTTTCTCTTCTCTTCTCCTCGCCTGTCCTCTCTTTTTATTAAGGGGTGAGAATTGAACCCAAGACCTCCCCATTCCCAAAAGGAAGACTTACCAATGGGCCAGCAAATAGGAAGTGATGAGAGTGTAATGATATTGCTTATATGGTGAAATCTCATGAACTGTATCTCTCTAACCGTAGGGAGTTTCCTCTTGTTGTAAAAAGCAAAAGTACATTTTATGTGCTCTATTCATATCTGATACTAGATCGTAGATTCTGAACTTTTTCAAGTTCACTCCTTAACGCACGCCACACGAGGAGGGTGGATATTTATGTCACTTCTCGACGAGTTCAAGGATTTGGGGCTTGGTCCTCTGCTCATTACAGCTACCAATTGGCAAGATCTCTTCGTAATCTTCATATCGATCTTCAACAACTGATTGTACAATACATTGTTCAAGGAGACGATGGGTGGGATGATACACCGTGGATCATTCAAGGTGAAGAACTAGTGATACACTGGGAGGGCTTTGATTTCAATTCTACTCATTGTGTGGTGATCGAGCTACTTGCTCCATCGGAGGTAATTAAAAGGGTGACATTCTTCGAAGGGTGGGATGCTCCCCAAGCTTGGGGGGAGATTTGGCACATCTGCTTATTAATTCCTGTGGATAAGCTCGTATTGAATGATTTCTTCTCAATCTCACTACAAACGTTTCTAAGCCTCGGCTATGGTTGGTAATGTTTTGACCAAGGAATCCTTTTTGGTCTAAAGATAAACTATCAACAAAGGATTGCAAGTTTATTTGGTGCTGAACGTCTTGCTCAAGTATTGAATTCTCCCCACCCTCTCCTTCTACCTATCTTGGACTACTGAGAAACTTGGGATGTCTGGATTTTAGTCTTGGTGTGATGACATCTTGGCTCCTCCAATTTGATGGCACATAGAAACCTTCGACCAAGGCTACTGGTGTGGGTGTGAAGCTCACTTCACCAAGGGGTGAGGTGTATTGTTATAGCAAGTCTGTACCAGCAAGTACTGCAACCAAGCTAAGTAGTCGGCACTCATTTTTGGGCTACAAAAGGCGCAAGAACATCGCATCAAGCAACTTGAGGTGCAAGGAGATTCTCAACTTGTGTGTGAACAAGTTAGTGGAAGGTGGAAGTTGCGGAGCGAAGGCTTAGTTCCATGACATCAACAAGCATTAGAACTTTGCCAACAATTTGAAGAGGTAAAAATTCAGCATATCCCTTGAGCTCAAAATATAGTTGCTGATTTCTTGGCACGTAAAGCTTGTACTTCAATCACGCATGAAGTGAGTGGAAGCACCGCCCCAACAAAGCCGCAAGCCACAAAGGAGGGTGATCATTTGTAAGGAATGCAAAGGTTGTGGTCATCATGAAACTAAGTATTGGGCATAATTGATACGAGTTTATCGACTTTGGAAGATCATCAAAAAGGTCCTCAAGGACATTGCTCAAAAGAAGGATGCCAGACCACAAACCCCTTGAAGAAATAGCATGGCGATTATAAGAACTAGAAGAAGGTAAAGGTGATGTGCAAGCTCTCCAACTGTTGAAACTTGTCATGGAATTCTCGTTTGCCTTGATGAACAACCTCATGCAGCACCATGTCTCTAACCCTCGCTTGTAAAGATGGATGTGATATCATGAGGGTTGGTCCTTTTAAGATTGTCTACGAGCTATTCTATGCTGAAGATTCTTCCCGTGTAGTATTTCACAATACACCAATCACACCCTACCCTGCCTATGTGTGCTTTGTGGATGTATGTTCACCTGATTTTCAGTTCAAGCAATAGATAAGCCTCATTTTGACTCTCTCTTTTCCATTTTTCAAGCATGGCTGACATTCCTGTGTTTTGTGGATGAGTTGAAGAAAATCCAAAAGAGTATCTTGTGGCCTTCAAGTGCCATTGTGTTTCTCTCAACTTTCTTACTGAAGATAGATGGTTGTTGGTTCTTCCCACATTTTTAGAGGGTTTGGCTCAAGTGTGGTATGAGAAGCAGGCCGATGACGTTCGCCAAAGCTGGCCAAGGTTAACAGCAGCAATGATTGAGTATTTTGGTAAAAGAAGAGGAGCCGGAGAATGTGTACCTACAGGTGGCAAACTTGAAGCAGTCAGAAGGTGAGACGATGTGTCAATATGTGGATCGAGCGGCCGTGCTCCTGGACCATTTAATTCCATGCAGGAGGACAATACTAGATTTCGAGCTGGAATGACTCAGCATGTGCTAGGCTACCTTGTAGC
Source organism: Dipteris shenzhenensis (assembly GCF_047967505.1). Classification (NCBI taxonomy): domain Eukaryota; kingdom Viridiplantae; phylum Streptophyta; class Polypodiopsida; order Gleicheniales; family Dipteridaceae; genus Dipteris; species Dipteris shenzhenensis. The sequence goes on along the minus strand of NC_141611.1, from coordinate 49,529,167 downwards.
AAGAGCAAGTGACGAATTTTGCCTCAAGCTTAAATGGGAGAATCCAGAAACTATGGTGCTAGCACATGAGATTGCTCAAAAGTTTGATAAAGTTCAATCTGTCCCCACTTCAAAGAAGACGATTGTCCCTCCACAACCCCCTCAATTCTTGCAACAACAACCTGGGGGGTCCAACTCAAGGGCATACCCCCACCCCTCATCAAGGATGTATCCACCGCCTCCACCTCAAATGTATGGTCCTCCCTTAGATGCTTACCCTCAACAAGGAGTATATCCTCAACCTTTGCTTGGAAGATTTTCCCAGCCTCGCCCATGAGCCCCCCTCCTTCCTACTCCCCGGGCCCCTCCTGCTAAAGAACTCGGAGTCAATGACCTAGCCAAGGCCCTAAATATGATCTTCGGCTTGAGATGGTGGGCATCATAAATAAAGCCAATCGCCCTCCAAGAGAACGTGCCAATGTTGTGTGCTACGAGTGCCATCGAAAGGGTCATTATCGCATGGAATGTCCCAATATTTCAAGGGTGAATCTTCTAAGTGAATTAAGCACCAAGGATTCTGACGTAGAGATCCTTGACCTCGGGAAAAGAAGTCATACACCTCGGACCCCTCTCAAAACTATGGACCGCTGGGCCACCGCAAGAAGGAGGTGTCCTTCTCACAGCCCTCAGATGCTGACATGGCAAACCCACCAAGAGAGAAGACTAAAAGATCTCACAGGAGTAAGTGGTTGCCCTCGAATTTTCCCATCGGCTCAGGGCAAGAGGACTACTTGGATGTTCAAGACCTTGCTCATCTGTCTTTGAGCATCATGCTCCCTCAGCTAATAGCATTAAGCCCTAAGGTGAGACGTGAGCTAGAGAAAGGGCTCTCAACAAGGAGGAGCAAGAAAAAGGGAAAGGTATGAGAGGTTTCTTCTATCTCTAAAGAAATTGATTGGCACCCACATACAGTAGAAGTCATCATAGATAATTGAGAGATAATTGCTGTGTCAAAGGTGCGTGTGTTGATGGGGGAGCTGCATGTAATATCATGGTGCCCCGAATCATGAAGAAATTGAATTTAAAATGCACAAGGCATTCCTCCACTTGAATCAAGGTAGCAGATGGTTGATGACTTGCCACCCTGGGAGTCATTGAGGATTTTCCCATCACTATCAATGGGTTGACCACCACCATCAATTTCTATGTAGTGGACATCGAAGATACAGGTAGGAGTTACCTAGCCATACTTGGGAGACCATGGTTGAGAAAGAGTGATACAGCCAGCTATTGGAAGATAGGACACATGTCTTTTGGTGCTTCTAACGAGAAGATCCCAGTGCAACTAGGTGCCACTAAACCAGAAGAAGAAGAGGAGCAAGACAGTGATACTCTCTCATCCTCGATGTCTGAATCAATCGAAGAATCAGACGGGGGGAGGAGTTCTAAGAGGAGGAGGTTTATATGATGAGGGTGTCTCCGACCCCGCCACCTACAGAAAAGGTAACAGCTAGTCCTCAACGGCTTGAATCTATGCTTTCCCTAGACCTCACTCCAAGTGAGAAAGACGAGTTCCTAGAAATGTTCAAAGATTTCCTTGACCTCTTCACAACTAGCTACTGCCACCTTCGGCATGTGACGGCCATAGAGCACAAGATAGAGCTAAAGCTTGATGCGAAACCTGTGGCTCAAAAGTATCAGAGATTAGGGCCCCTACAGATCGATGCTTTGTGCTCAGAGTTGTAGAAACTTGTAGAAGCTGGGTTTATTGTTCCACTTCACAATATTGAATGGGTTTCACCAGTGGTAGTCACCCCAAAGAAAAATAACAAGTGGCGGGTCTGCATCGACTATAAGAAACTCAATGCAGCCACCAAGAGGGACCATCATCCTCTTCCCTTTCAAGACCTCATTCCTGAGAAGGTAAGTGGTCATCAGATCTATACATTCTATGATGGTTACTCCGGGTTTTATCAAATCAGAATTGCTGAGGAGGATGTGCAAAAAACCACATTTGCCACACCTTGGGGACATTTGCATTCAAAGTAATGCCATTTGGCCTCACCAATGCTCCTGCTACCTTTTAAAGATTTATGCAGTTGGTGTTTGGGGTTTTCTAGGAGGTGTTTTTAGATGATTTCTGTACATTCTCGGCATGTAAGGAGCATGTCATGAAGGTTAGGTTGGCCTTCCAAAGGGTCAATGATGCGAATGGCAGCCTCAACCCTGATAAATGCACCATTGGAGCCACTCAAGTGAGGTTACTGGGACATATTGTCTCATCTGAGGGCATCAAGCCTGACCCCGAGAAGGTAGAAGCTATCCTCAAGCTCTCCCCACCAACAACCAAACATCAGGTACGCTCATTTATCAATCTAGCAAGATACTATCGCCGCTTCATTGATTAATATGTTTCTTTGACATGACCCATGACTATGCTATTAAAAGATGGAGTTGATTTCTCTTAGGATGAGGATTGTAATCATGGGTTGTATAAATCGAGTGCTCTGGCTTCAAAACCCATTCTATGCAATCCTGATTGGTCAAAGACTTTCTATATCAATCCTGGGTTTGGTGAGCACACTCTAACGAGTATTCTTCTCCAGCAAGGGGAGGATTGGTTCATGTATCGCATTCAATTTGCTTCTCGACAATTGCTCAAAACTGAATGATGCTACTCTGAGGCTAACACGCATGCTTTGCCTTTGGTGTTTTGCATTGAGAAATTTAAGCATTATTTTGCTGGAAAGTCCTTCATTATAATCTGTAGCAATGGTCTTGCAAAGCAGGTTCTTCAATCACCAAATCCCATGGGCCGGTTGGCCAAATGGTTGGCAGTTTTACAAGAATATGATTTTTCTTTCAAAATTGTAAAAGGGGATTGTTCCAACTTGAAGAATGCTTTGATTGATTTAGAGGAGTGCCTCGATGTAACCCTTGTAGCGGCCATAGAAGTTGGGGATCCATGGTATGGTGGAATCTATAGGTTTTTGACCGCTTTCTCCTTTCCTCCAGAAAGTACTAGCTATGAGAGAAAGAAAATCTATAGAGATAGTAGATGCTACACTCTCTTTGATGGGGTGTTATACCATCAAGGCCTGGATGGGGTACTAAGATGGGCCATTGATGCAAATGAAGTACCTGAGGTATTGAAGCATTATCATGATGGATTTTTTGGAGGCCATTATGCCGGTGACTATACAGCTAAGAAGATTTTATGTGCTGGGTACTATTGGCCGACCTTGTTCAAGGATGTCACTATGTATTGCAAAACTTGTGAACCATGCCAATTCTTTAGTAGGAAGGATTTGCATCCTAGGCAACATCACCCAGTGATGTCCATCCATCCGTTTTAGAAGTGGGGAATAGAATTTGTTGGGCCCCTACCCATGACTGCCTGCAAAAAGAAGTATCTTTTGGTAGCCACTCAATATGTCACTAAGTGGGCTGAAGCTATCACCCTCTCCGCTACAAATGGTAAGGCAGTTTCAAATTTCATATTTGAACATATCTGAACAAGGTTTGGGACACCCATGGAAATAGTATCTGACCATGGGAGTACATTATTAAATGAAGCAGTGGAGTTGGTCATGGATCGCATGGGTATTGATCACCGCACTTCTAGCATCTATCATCCAGTGTCCATGGGACAAACGGAGTGGACCAATGGCCTCCTTTATAAATCCATGGGAAAAATGGCCACAGGGAATAGGAGCCAGTGGGATCAGAAGGTCACTAAAGCTATGTGGGCTTACAACATCACTCATAAAACGTCTACAGGTCACACTCCTTTTGAGTTGGTGTACGGTACTGAGGCAGTTTTACCACTAGAGATAGAGATTCCAACCTTGAGATTGGCACGAGAACAGAGGTTGACAGAAGATGAACATGTAGCGGCTAGATTGGTACAACTTGAGAAGTTAGATGAAACCCGACACCTTGCACTACATCAAACAAAGATCCAAAAGAATCGACAAAAGGCCCACTTGGATGCTAAAATTCGCAAGGGATGGGAAAGAGACTTTGCTAAGGGGGATGTTATGCTATGCTTTTATAACAGATTGGACCACCAAATGGATAAGAAGTTCCTCCCACTGTGGACTGGTCCATACAAAGTCATCAAGGAATGTAGCAATGGGTCTGTACAAGTTCAGGAGCTGCATGAGCTAGATGGCAAGAAGGTGATCAACAAGCATTCTCTCAAGCCCTTCTTTGTGCGTGATGGTCCCAGGCATGGAAATGCTATGCATTCCCTTTTCATGTCAATTTTGAGTTTTGAAAATACTAATAAGTGATTTGAGATTTAACAAATCCAAAATATATATATATATACATATATATATGCATGGGAGTTGTACGAGAGTTTGTAGGTTTAAAGGAGGGTCCAGCTTTGCGGATTCTAAAGGAGAACTTGGAAAGAAGTGATTGATTAAAAAGAACTAAAGTTAGTGCTAGAATGGAGCAAATAGGTCGTGAAGGGAAAGAAAATCAAGAAAGCTAGCTAAAAGTGGGGAAAAGCAGGTCACACCTTTCTTGGATAAAAACAGCAGTCACTATTTCAACCATAACTTTTGATTCCAAACTTGGATTGAGGATATCTTTTTTTGGTTGAAAAGCTGAGATTTTGATCTACAACTTTACAGAAGAGGTAGAGATCTAATTCTATGATCTATTAAGTCAAAAACTTAGAATATGCAGAGGCATCAAGGTAGCATATTTCTGAAGCTCCGAGATTGAGAGTGAGAGTGAGATTCTTCTTCCATCTATGATTGTATCGTCTTAAGTGAGAGTGAGATTCATTGAAACACCTTAGTATGAGTGAGAGTGAGAAATCTAATGCGAGTGAGAGTGAGAATAGCTCGGGGGTGGTCGGCCGATTCGAGCCGTACATGGAGTATTGTGACTCCAAGATTGATTGTAAATGATTTTGATTCAACAAAAAGTCTCCTAAGTTCAAGAGGGAAATCACAATCTTTCTGTAGATGAGTATAAGAAAAAGTTTCTCCGACTACATAAATATGCACTTGAAGTGATAGGTGACTCTCTTACATATAAGTTTGTAGAAGGTCTTAAGGAGGATCTTTTATACATGATGAAAGGGATTGAATCCAAGGAATTCTTGGATGTTGTGGCCAAGGCAAAAAATTTTGAAAAATTAAAATCATACAACAAATGGAAAGCAACGAAGCCAAAGACAACAGGTCATTCTTTCCCAACAAATATCAGAGTTTTCTAGTGCCAATAAATTTCAAGGATGGAGGGAACAACATGATGGTAAGAGTAAAAGGGAGGATTGGTGCTCACGAAATAAATTTCCTAATTGATTCGAGTAGCACAAATTGTTTTATCTCTTCTAAACTGAAGTTGGGAATAAGATAAGAAAAATGTCCAATTAGCTAATGGGGGAAAATACACTATACCCAAGGTCTTATTGAAAATTTACAATTCACCTTAGCACATAGAAAGTGTAAGGGGAATTTTTATGCCATAGACATGGGGAAGTGTGATGCCATAATTGGAATGAACTAGCTATCTGAAAACAAAGTCTTAATTGACTATGGAAAGAGAACCATAAGCTTTTCTAGAGTAGATGGTAGAAATCAAGTAATTCAAGGAGAGAAAAGGGATAGTCAAGATTTTCTTATTTCAGGCATGAAATTGTTAGGAGGAATGAGACAAGGTTGTGATACATTCTTGGTATTTGCTGAAAAGATTGAGGAGGAAACCCAGAAGATTGAGGGAGAGAGTCAAAATGAAGAACAGCCTGAATATGTTCGTAAATTCCTTGATGAGTTTTTTGATATCTTTCCTAATGATCTACCAAGGACGCCACCACCTCGACATCTTAACCATGCTATAGAACTAGAACCAGGAACTCGACCTTATTGTAGGGCACCTTACAATGTGGATGAATTGAAGGAATTGAAAATTCAATTAGAGGATTTACAAAAAAAGGGGTTTATTCAACCTAGTGTTTCTCCTTGGGGTGCTCCACTTTTATTTCAAAAGAAAAAGGATGGAACATACAGGTTATGCATTGACTATAGAGGATTAAATAAGCAGGCCATTAAGAATAAATATCCTCTACCTCACAATAGATGAGTTGTTGTCTCAATTGAGTGGAAGTACAATCTTCTCCAATATTGATTTAAGATTGGGATATCATCAAATATGTATTAAGAAAGAGGGCATCCTAAAGACTACTTTTAGAACTTGATATGGTCATTATGAATTCATAGTTCTTGCTTTTGGATTCACCAATGCACCTGCAACTTTTATGTGTCTAATGAATGATGTGTTTTGTAAATTTCTAGATGATTTTATTTTGGTTTTCCTAGATGATATTTTGGTATATTCAAAGAACACGAAAGAACATGAGATGCATCTTAGGAAAACACTTGAAAATTTAAGGGAACATAAATTATATGGAAAAAGGAGTAAATGCTTCTTTGCTAAAGATAAAATTGTTTATTTGGGAGGAGTGATTTCCAAAGAAGGCATCCATATAGATCCTGACAAAGCAAAAGTGATTCAAGAATGGCCAAGGCTTAAAACAGTGAGAGATGTGAGGAGTTTTATTGGTTTCGCATAGTATGAGATAAAACATATCAAGGGTTTTTCTAAAATAGCATTCCCTTTGATAGATTGATAAATCAAGAAAACAAATTTGTATGGAATGAGAAATGTCAAGAAGCTTTTGATACATCAAAAGAAAAGGTGGCAGAAAATTGCATCTTGAAGATACCTTAGCTAAGAAAACCTTTTATTGTTGTGACTTGTGATGTGAGTGGGACACAAATTGGATGTGTTCTTTCTCAAGATGGTAGAGTAGTGGAATACGAGTCTAGAAAACTTAGAAAACATGAAGAGAAATACCGGACTCATGATCATGAATTGCTTGCTATTGTTCATGCATTGAAACATTGGAGATATTTTCTACTTGGTGTGAAGTTTGAAATTTGAATGGATCACCAAAGTTTGAAATATATTCTTACTCAACCTTTGTTGAATACTAGACAGAGGTCATGGATGGTTCTTTTTTAATATGATTTTGAGATTAAATACATTGAGGGCAAAGAGAATAAGGTGGTTGATGCTTTGAGTAGACGTCCTCTTGTGAATGCCCTAAGCATTGTTTGTTCTGATTTAATGGAAAACATTAAGGCTGAAATTGAACACGATTCTTTTTATGTTTCTATCCTTGACAATCTTGCTAAGAATTATTTTGAGAGAGTCGAGGGAAAATTTCACTTAGTAAATGGGAATTTGTATTGTAATGACAGACTTTGTGTGCCTGAACAATCTTCTTTTAAAGCTAAAATTTTGCATGAATGCCATGATGCACCCTTCTCTGGACATGCAGGATATAACAAAACATATAGCAAGGTTATAAAGTCTTTCTTTTGGCCTAATTTGAAGAATGATGTCTGTTGCTATGTTAGGGAATGTTTACATTGTCAACGAGTCAAAATTGAACATAGAATGCCAAGTCTAATGGAACCCCTAGACATTCCTCTTTAAAAGTGGGAATCTATTTCAATGGACTTCATCACTAAATTGCCTAGTACTAGAGGGGGGTATGATACTATTCTTGTTGTTGTTGATCGTTTGATCAAAATGGCCCATTTCCTTCCAATGAAAAATATTGATGGTGCACTTGAGGTAGCCAAATTATTTGTAAGAGAAATCTTTCACTTGCACGGTATGCCTAAGAGTATTGTTTCTGAAAGGGATTCAAAGTTCACATTTAATTTCCAGCACGCGACATTTAAAGCCATAGGAATTGAACTTAAAATGAGCACAGCATTTCATCCGCAAACAGATGGGGAAACGAAAATAGTAAATCATTTTTTGGAACACATTCTTAGAATGTATGTTAATGAGAAGCAAACTAATTGGATTGAATTCTTATCTTTGGTTGAGTTTGCTTATAATAGTTCATGGCATAGCTCAATTCAAATGACTCCCTTTGAAGCTATATATGGCCAAAATTGTCATTCACTAGTTAATTTCTCTGATTCTGAGAACAAAGTTGAGATTTCAAAACAAATGCTTGAGAGGATGAATGAGAAAGTCAAGCACATCCGACATTGTATTAAAAGAGCACAGGATAGATAAAAATGTTATTATGATGACAAGAACCATAGTTTTTGAGAATTCAAGTTGGGTGACATGGTATTTTTGAAAATCATTCCTAAGAAAAGTAATTTAATTCTTGGCAGAGATAGAAGGCTCTCACCTCATTTTGCAAGACCTTTCAAAATATTAAAGCGAGTGGGAACATTGACTTAGCAACTTGAATTGCCTCAAAATATCAAAGTACATCCTATTTTTCATGTGAGCTTATTGAAAAGTTATGTTCCTAATCCTTCTCGTGTTTTGCAGGACACATCTAGAATTCAAGAAGATGGAACGTTGAAGGTTGAACACCAACTTATTTTGGATAGACAAACCAAGCAACTTAGAAATAGAACAATAGTAGAAGTTTTGGTAATATGGGATGTATATCCTATAGAGGATGCTACTTGGGTAGATTTAGATTCACTTATTGCTGAGTTTCCTTCTTTCAAACTCTGAGGATAGAGTTTTTTAGAGAGGGGGCGATTGTGACGCTCCACATTTTTGTGTGACACTCCATATTTTGTGTATAAATTTCTTTTTAGTTTTATTAGTAATAGTTATTTGTGAAATTTATTTTCATGTCAATTTTGAGTTTTGAAAATACTAATAAGTGATTTGAGATTTAATAAATCCAATATATATATATGCATGGGAGTTGTATCAAGAGTTTGTAGGTTTAAAGGAGGGTCCAACTTTGCAGATTCTAAAGGAGAACTTGGAAAGAAGTGATTTCTTTAAAAAGAACTAAATTTATTGCTAGAATGGGAGCAAATTGGTCATGAAGGGTAAGAAAAGCAAGATAAAGTGGAAAAGCCAGCTAAAAGTGGGGAAAAGCAGGTCGCATCTTTCTTAAATAAAAACAGTAGTCACTATTTCAACCATAACTTTTGATTCCAAACTTGGATTGAGGAGCTCGTTTTTTTGTTGGAAAGCTGAGATTGTGATCTACAACTTTACAGAAGAGGTGAGATCTAATTCTATGATCTATTAAGTCAAAAACTCAGAATACATAGAGGCAGCAAGGCAGCATATTTCAAAAGCTCCGAGATTGAGAGTAAGAGTGCGAGTGAGAAAGAAATTCTTCTTCCATCTATGATTGTATCATTTTAAGTGAGAGTGAGATTCATTGAAACACCTTGGTGTGAGTGAGGGTGAGAAATCTAATGCAAGTGAGAGTGAGAGTGAGAATAGCTCAGGGGTGGTCAGGCAGTTTGAGCTCCATACATGGAGTATTGTGACTCTAGGATTGATTGTAAACGATTTTGATTCAATAGAAAGTTTCCTTCTATTATATTTCAGTTTTCTCCTTCTCTCTATAGAATCAATCTTACATTCAAGGTTTGAATCGTCTCAGTGTGTGTTTAGATTTAATAATCCCATCAATAAATGAACCATACAATTAATTCACTCATTTGGATAATTATTAAAAGATGCATAAGAGAAATGGATTGAAATTTTTAAGAAAACTAAATTGAAGTAACTTTTGACAATATTGCAATCCAAAAAAAATTATATAGATCTGAGCAAGAGGATTGGCAATATAATTTTTCTGTAACTTGAGTTTGCAAAATTAAGCAAAGAATTAGTACAAAAGTATCGAATCTGTCAGGTAGTCTAGGCTCCGAGGTTAAGGTCCACTTACTTGCCACCATCCAAACCAACCAATTTTTAGAACAATGAAGTTGAATTTGGGTAGACAGGTAATGCTTGTATCCCCTAGCTTGTTATTGCTTTACCAAAGAACATGAACACACCTTTCATAATTCTAAGATGAAAAGAAGCTTTAAAGGAATGTAAAAATAGCGTGGGTTTGACATGGATAACAACTCTATGCTAGCATTGAAGCATGGCTACCATAGCTTGAATGAATTATTCTAGCTTTCATTTGGATGTCATGGTGCCAGGTGAGTCAGAACACCTCTCCATCAGATTTGAATTTTAAAATCTTTGGCATGTTTTGATGGACTTAAGATATGGCGTTGACAATTACGACAAGAACTTTGCGGTGTATTTCCCCCAACTATTGTGTAACAAGATTGAACTAATTGTTGGAGAATAATATTGACTATATCTGTGTAATTCAGACACTTCATTAATATGATTGTTGGTATTCATGTTGATTATCACTTTGATGCTCTATCTGAAGGGGTTGAATAAGAATGGATTACTCCCATTTTTTGTTTGAAAAGGGCAATGACATATGATTGCATTTGATGTACTTGAACATTTGAAACTGGTCCAATAGTGTAGTAGTTTATATTTTTTAATAGGACACACATACACACACACACATTCTTGGACATTACACAAACATATAAACACATGGTACGACACCCCCACACACACTGGAAATTAACTTTGGATTGATTTTAGAAATTATGGTTGCATAGGGTGTTAAACACAATGGCAAGTCCATTTGGAACTTGAGAAGTAGGATGTTGACACAATGGTCATGCTTTGCAAATTGACTTTGGTGTTCACTCACACACACACAAACACATTCAAAAAGTTTTTGAGTTTCCAAATTGACCTTAGGTCAATTTGTATTTCATGGAGATAAGTGATCACTCATACACACAGACATGCCGCACAAACACATTCTTGGACATTGAACAGATGCACAAACACACTCTAAGCCCCCTACACACACACACACACTAGAAATTGACCTTGGGCCGATTTGAGAAATGACAGCATAGGGTATTGAACAAAATGACTAGGCTTTAGAAATTGACCTAAGGTTGATTCGATGATCACTCACACACACATATATTGACGCTCTCTCTCTCTCTCTCTCTCTCTCTCTCTCTCTCTCTCTCAACCCCCCCCCACACACACACACACATTCTAAGATGTATTGCAAATTGACCTTGGGTTGATTTCTCATTGCCACATCCTTGTAGATTTGAAATTGACCCAAGGTCGATTTGCAATCCCTATCTATGTGTGTGTCTATGTCAGTGTGTGGGGCTATGTGCCTTATATAGTGCTCTTTACTTTATTGGAAATCCCCAGATCACATGGTCAAAGTTTTAAAATTGACCCAAGGCTGATTGATCCTCTTATTGTCTTCACAACATATTCTTAGTTTTGAATGTGTGTGTGCTCTCATGCATATGATGTGTGCAAGACATCATTGTCATCATCACATCTGTTGAGCTATGAAATTGACCCAAGATTAATTTTCAATCAATGGCATGTGTATGCTTGTGTGTGTGTATGTTTGGGTGTGGGGTTGTGCACCTTCCTTAGATCTCTTTCGTATTTCGAATCGACCTTAGGTAGGTCGATTTGAAAACATAAAAAATCATTTCTAGTCATTGATTTTTGACCTTGGGTCAATTTGAGCATTTGGATTTCATGACCATGAAATCGAAAACCTAAATTTAAAAAACTTTAAAATTAGAGAAGAAGCATGCAATCTAAAAATTCAAAAGTGCTAAGGTCAAAGGTGGTTGAGCTGCAATGTATTGAAACCTAAAGTTTTATGGGAGTCGCAAATGGGGTGAAATTTAAAAGGGGGGAGATCAAATTTAAGGGGCTAGAGATTACTTTTTAATAGGGTGGGGGATAAAATTTCATAGGGGGGGAGAAAAGCAATGTTAAATTTTCATAAGGGGGGAGAAAAGCAAGAGGGGGGAGAAACTATCTACCCTAACTCAACCTACCTAGCCTACCTCCTACCAACTCCTAATAGTCACACCTACAACCTATCTTCTACCAGTCGCCTACTCTTTCCCAATCCTCATGCCTATCTTCTACCCCTAGTCCTCATGCCTATCTTCTACCTTCTACCCTAATACTCAAGCCTACTGCCACCTACCCTAATCCTCATGCCTTCCTCCTACCCATCACCTCTCTTCCCCTATCTTACCTGTCACCTCCCTCCCTATCGACTCGCTACCCTCCCTCTCTATCGACTACCCTAATACTCAATCCTACCCATCACCTCCCTTCCCCTACCTTACGTTTTTCCTCCCTCCCTTGCTTGCCCTCCCTCCCTGTCGACTCGCTCGCCTCCCTTCCTGTCGACTACCCTAATACTCAAGCCTACTTGTTGCCTCCCTTCCCCTACCTTATGTGCCACCTCCCTCCCTTGCCCCTCCCTCCTTGTTGACTCGCTACCTGCTTGCCCTCCTCTCCCTTGCTTGCCCTCCCTCCCTATCTACTCCCTTCCCCTACCTTACTTGCCACCTCCCTCCCTCGCTGCCTTTCAATCAATCCTCCTCTTCTGCCCGTTCTTGCCCGTGCGATCTACCTTGCTATCTGTGGCTATGAAAACTACACATTGTCCATGGTCGACAAAAATGATGAGCTGTCCATGGCTACTAGGATGGAGATGACGGTCTTGCTGTCCATGAAGCCTCAAGACTCACAAACTCCCAGCCATAGCTAAAGCTTAGGATTGAACAAGGCTAGTGAAGAAGCATCAAGCAGAGGCAATAGGAAGAAGAGAAGTCAATTTAGGGCTAGCACACAGTCAAGCTTATGCATAGCCAATTCACGCACATGACATAGATGAGCAGACAACTCTCCTCTTCAGGTGCACACAATGCAGACATGCTCTCCAAACATGATGACGAGTAGATGACGAGCACACTACGAGCAGATGAACGCTGCAAACACAAACGTCTTCAAGAACTCAACCCAAACAAATTTCGTCAAACAAGAAATTCCAGCCTTATATGTAGAAGATGACCTCTCAGGACTCTTCTTTCGTAGTATTTCATTCACAAATAGATTCTAGGAATTCATTCATAGACAAAACTAAAAATTATTTTAAGTACACCTTCAAAACAAAAATGATCACATGATGTCTATCTTGTTTCACAATCGCTCCATTCACTTCAGGCTCTCTCTCTTGATCTCTTCACAATCTGTCCCTATGCATCAGTCAATGGAAAGATTGTTGTTGCAAGTGCAGGTTTTATCAAGATCTACAACTGTAAAGAACAGGTTTGCAAGATTACCTAGAAAGCTCCACGGAACACAAGTACCAGCCACCAAGTAAGCTATCCATCTCTTAGAATCTCACAATCTTGAGATGAGAAATTGAAAACTCAAAACCTGAAATTGAATTTGAAATACTAGTGAGACATGAAAGTCACGTTTGAAATTTGGAAATGAAAGTGGAGTTTGAAATATAAGTACAAATTCAAAATTCAAATTTGAATTTGAAATTTTGAATTTGAAATTTCCATTTCAAATTTACATTTGAAAATTTGAAATTTGAAACTTCCAAATCGACCTAGGGTTGATTTAAGAATTATCTAGATGTGATAAAAACACACAAGAATTTGTTTTTCTTGAAAAAAAATGAAATAATTCAAATTTGAAAATTTGAAATTTGAACCTTCCAAATCGACCTAGGGTTGATTTAAGAATTTCCTAGATGTGATTAAAAAACACAAGATTTTTTTTCTCTTGAAAAAAATGAAATAATTCAAATTTGAAATTGTCAAATTTGAACCTTCCAAATCAACTTAGGGTCGATTTAGGAATTATCTAGACGTGATAAAAACACACATTAATTTTTTTTCTTGAAAAAAAGCACACAAAATCGACCTTGGTGTAGTGCTCATTAGGCATACCACACACTCTAAGGCATTTTAGGCCATTTGAAGTCACGATGTAGAAATGTCATACTCTAAGGGAGAACATCATATCATTACATGCCTTACATACACCCTGCAAATTGACCTTGGGTCAATTTGAGAAGATGTAGCATAGGGTACACAGAAACATATACCAAGTAGCACACTATTATGGATAAATTTAACCAAAGTAAAAGGCATAAATATGTGTGTGTGTTTGTATGTGTGGCAATAGTATAATAAAATATGGTGTGCATAAGGCCCAGGGTTGAGGTGGCTGGGCATGACCATGTGCCACCCTTCCATGTAAGAGGACCCATAAGGTGTGTTGTACATAATCCATGGTAGTAATAATATAAAATGATAAGGTGGCATGGGTCCTCCATGCACCACCCCTCCACCTAGGTGGTCCCACTCCTGAATTTAGTGAGATATGGCCCAAGGACCATGGGAGAATTAATATAAAATAGGTGGAGATGGATATTATATTGGATTATTCCCTCCATGTAGGATAGGCCCATGTGGGGGGGAAAGTCTAAGAATGCAAGTTAAATAATGGAAAAGTAGGATGAGGTGGCAAGATTCCTTATGCCAACCCTCCACTTGTCCTCCTAGATGTTTGAACATATTATAAAATTGGGAAGAGCCCAAGGGAGTATCTTAGACTTGGGATATGGGGGTTGATGTATGTGGAAAAATGAGGTAAAGGGTTGTCACACACAATTGAGGGTGCATAACCGCCTAGCCGACATGGGAGACTCTTCCACACATACCATGCATCTGGGAGGATCCATTTATTAGGAGAGACCCCCTCTCTTGGCTATAAAAGGAGGGGGCTATTCCTTGATGGAACACGCTCATTCTTGTAAAGCCACTGTGACATGAAGTTGGGGGTAATAAACTTCCCGCACCTCTTCACTTCCTACTAATTTTGAACTGACAGCCAAAGATATTTATCATTGAGAATGGGACATTAGAAAGAATCTTTTATGCCAAGATACCACAGTGCAAACATAAAGGATATGATCATGGTGACTGTGCGAATAGCTTGAGCATCACCTTCACAATCTTCAAGTTATCTTAAACGGGTTGCAATCTCTTCTAACGGAGTTCTTCTAGGCATATTCTTTATCTCATCAAAACACATGCCTCTTCTAGGCATAACATGCAATCAAGTACACCCGAGACCGTTTAGTAAGGTGGGATGAATCCAATACCAAACGTACCCGGCGTGTCCACCAAAAGATGTGACATGAAGTTGGGGGTAATAAACTTCCCGCACCTCTTCACTTCCTGCTACTTTCGAACTGATAGCCAAAGATATTTATCATTGAGAATGGGACATTAGAAAGAAGCTTTTATGCCAAGATACCACACCAAACTTTCCTCCCTCAGATGAGAATGAAGATGGTAACATCCCAAGTGATGTTGTAATCAAGCATAGGGAGAAGGAAAGGATCAGCAGAGGCCATAATCTCAGCGAGCCGGTTTGCACCAAAGAGAAGAGCAATACGTTATTGAAAGAAGATATTACGGCTCAACATGACATGAACTGATATATATCGAGGAGTTTGAAGGGGATGATTGGGTCGAATGGGTAGATTCCGAGGAAACATTGCACCTCCTTCATAAACACCTTTACACTTAGCTCAAAACAATCTACAAATTGTTATTAGACACAAAGGCCTATAACTTTCAGTAGAGACATGATATTAGAGATGCGCCTTGAGATGAGCTTCATGCTGATATAAGTTTCATTGAAAACAGACAGACGGTTGAAGAGATATGGACAGTTTACTGGAAGGGGGGTAAAACTGTCATGAAAATAGACTATCAAACACAGAGACTCATAACATTTTGTAGTAGTATCTGATTCGATATCTAAGCAATAGAGACATGCGCCTTTAAGAGAGCTTCGCATTGATATATGTTTCGTAAGAAATAGAGAAGTAGCCAAAAAGTTATGGACAGTTTACTAGACGGGGGTGAAAATTGTCATGAAAATAGACTGCCAGACATAGAGACTCATAACTTTTTGCAGCAATATCTGATTCAAGATCTGATGATACATAAACATGCATCTTGAAGAGAGCTTCGTGTTGACATAAATTTCATTACAATTGGACTACTGAGTAGAAAGTTATGAGCAAAACACTAATAGGGGATCAAACTGTCATGAAAACTACCCTCCACCTAGGCTAATTTCGCCTGAGCAGGATGCTCCCTCAAGACTCCACCTTCATCAACGATCCACCCCTCATAGATTTTGCCTAGAAGAGGGAAAGAAGTTTTCATGGTGGCTCGAGAAACAAATGGACCCTGTATGCACAGTGAGCGGCCGAATAGAAATAACTTTCAAGGCTTTAAAAGAGAAAAGGGACAAAACACTCAAGAGAGAGAGAGAACCTGAAGTGACCTTCATTACAAATAGAGTGAGAATCCACTTCAACACTACAGACACAAGGGAGAAGATGAGGTTTCATACATACAAGAGGGAGCGGAAGCTCCAAGACTACTCATAGAGAGAGAATAAACTAGAGAGAGATGGACTCAAGAGTCTACATAAGAGAATATCTACAAGAGGGAGAGAAGGCTCATGAAAGAGGCTTGGGGAGACTAGAGCTATAGCAACATGAGGCCTAATGGTGGAAGAGATTGATGCCTGTAGATTCCTTTCCCCATCAATCACATAAGCACGTATGTCACCATGCATGTCCTTTTTGGCTACTCTTGCCATGTGTCCCATCAAAAGATGCTCAAGACTCTTAAAATATTGAGAAATTCAAGAGTCTCCTCACATGGAGCCCATAGGGACCCTCTCTTTTCCACATGTCCACATCCTCCTTATTCCACATAAGAGTTCTAGAAGGATTCCTCTTGACTTCACACTCCTCCACATGTCTTCCACACGCTTGGCATGTGGCCTCTCTTATATTATTGGAACACATGGACATGAGACCACCTCTTTATATGACTCACTCTTCCTATTTTCTAAAAAACTCATAATATCCCATACACAAATAACTCTCACCCCATACCAAGGTATTTATAATTCATACCTATGGTATTTACAATGAGCCATTCCACTCATCCTCTCAATCCCATACAATATCATAGAAAATAGAAATAAGTGAGAGCCGCTAGGCTATCACTTGATACTCAAACTCTTATCAAACATAGAGAAAAACAATATCAATGCCAAGTTAAAAATATCAATTTTTGGCGTCACATCTTTCCCCCCCCAGCAGATCCTCTCTAGTACAGAGAGGGTCTGCTAGCCCTTAAGGTGGTCGAGCATAGAAGAATTTAAGGCGATACTCATTGGTGCGTCTAGGTATCACCATGCCATTAATATCCTCAAGCTGATAGGTTCCATTCGTGACATTCATATACATCCTTATGGAGGCGTGGCCAAAAGTAACCAATCTCTGCTTCTGTTGTGGAGTTAACCCTCGAGGAAAGATGCCTTCTTCCACATATTGCTGAACATCTTTTAGTTTTGGCCATCCAGTGTCTACCCAAGAAACCACCCCCCGGTCTGGTACTACAATGGCTTTAGCTAACTCATTTGCCCTTTGATTTTCTTTTCTGTTTATATGAACAAACTTGTAGAAATCAAACCGACTACATTGTGCCATAGCCTTTTGATTAAGCTCCTTCAAATGAGGACTTTTTGTCTTGTAATGCCCTTGCATTTGCTTTATAATAAGCTGAGAATCTCCTCTTACTTCCAATTCTTTAACTTGACTTTGAAGACAACCCTCCAAACCAAGAATCAAAGCATTATACTCAGCTGCATTGTTAGTTGTGATACCTGGAAGCTCTTGTCCTCTTGCCCATACCTCTTGACCTTCAAGATTCATCAAGACTATCCCCCCGGCTCCTTGTTGGCATGAAGGACTAAAAGCCCCATCAAAATACAAAACAAAAGCTGTCGATGGTGTACCCCTTTCATCTTTAATGTTCTCCTTACATTTCTTTTCTTCTCTTAGATCCTCCCGTCCTGTGAGCAAATCTGCCATAGTGAACCTAGTGGTATTTTCAGTGACAAAAGAGAAAGAGAACTCTTGAAGCTCTGACAACCATTTTGCAAATCTCCCCCCAGGATTAGGCTTGCGAACTAGATATGCTAATACAGACTGAGAGGTAAGGAAGAAAAATGGTCGAGGTAATAAATAGGAGCGAAACTTTCTGACGGAAAACACCAAAGAGAGAGCTTGCTGCTCCATTTCTTCATACCTTGTTTCCACATTTGTAAGCTGTCGGCTGGCATAATAGATGGGTTGCATTCTACTTGCCTCTCCTTTTTGTAGCAATACAGCACCAACTGAATGCAAAGATACACTTGGATTTACATAAAAGTCTTGAGACCAATCAGGGGGCTTCTATATTGGGCCCTTACTCATGGCCTCCTTAAGTTGCTGGAAAGACTCTTGTTGCTCCACACCCCATTGGAAAGAAACTCCTTTTCTTGTCAACAAGTTCATGGGATGCACTATCTTTGTGAAATCATCACAAAAGCGTTGATAGTACTTGCTCTTTCCTAGAATTTTGTGAACACCAGTGACATTCTCAGGACTTGGCAATGCCATGATTGCGGCACCAGTGACATTCTCAAGACTTGGCAATGCCATGATTGCTTGAACCTTGTCAGGATCCATTTGCAGGCCTTCTTGAGACACAATATGCTCCAACAAGACTACTTTTATTTGAGCCAAATGACACTTGCTAGGATTTAGACACCCTTTTGCTTCATCAATCCTTGCTAAGGCCATCTTTAACTTCTCCATGTGATCTATCCGTCGAGAATAAATGCAAAAATCATCCAAAAACATCCTTATGAACTTTCCCAAGTAAGGCTCCAGGACTTGACTCATGAACCTTTGAAATGTAGCTGGTGCATTGGTCAACCCAAAAGGCATCACTCTGTAAGCAAAAACTCCCCAAGGTGTGACAAATGATGTTTTCTTTTGATCTTCCTCCCGAATACGAATTTGAAAGTACCCAGAATACCCATCACATACAGAATACATCTCATGCCCTGCTACTTGGTCTAGTATTTCATCTTGGAATGGCAAAGGAAAATGATCCCTCTTAGTGCATGCATTCAAAGGACGAAATTCCACACAAACTCGCCACTTATTTCCTTTCTTTGGTGTGACAACTACAGGAGATATCCATTCTGAATCATCAATAGGAAAGATGAACCCTGCCTCAAGTAGTTGTGTTACCTCTTTCTTTAGTGCCTCAGCTTGGATCACCCCCAATTGCCTTAAGCAATGCACAACTGGCTTGCTTTCTGGCTTCAACTCAATCTTGTGCTCCACAAGAGAGACTCGTCGAACCTGTGAATAGCTTGTTGCAAAGAGACATGGAAAATTATCTAGCATATCCAAGTACTGGAGCTTCTCACTACCTGATAGAGAATCACCAAGAAGCTCTTTATTGCGTTGGCGTCGTTTAGTGTGCTCCACATCCTCCACATGAAGTGTCTCTACAGGATCTTCTTGCACCACCACCTTGTTCCTTCCTGACTCATCCCGATCAGCACCAAGACAAAGACCAAATGCCACTCCTTCCACCTCACCCTCTGAGTTGGACTCCTCGGAGCTACACCCTGTCTCTTCTTCTTCATCGGTTAAGTCAGAGCTTGAACTCTCTGATGTTGAAGACTCCTCCTTGACAACTTCCTTTTTGTGGCTTCTGATGTTGTAGTGCACCTTCTTATCATTTCCCTGCAAAATCAATACTCCAGTATCCCACTTTTGAACAGCCTTCACCTTGCGTAGCCAAGGCCTTCCCAAAATCAATGGATAGGCACGTGCATCTGGCTTGGTAGGGATCACCTGAAAAGTAGTCGGCACAGAAATTCCACATACATCCACTTCTAGATTCTTCACAACTCCCAAGGTCTTAACCCTAGTGTTGTCAGCCAATTTGATGCGATAAGGAGAGGTAGTACTAGAGTATTTTAAATCAGCATCTATCATGGTCTTCTCACTCATGACATTAATCGATGCACCTCCATCAATGTCCACATTAGAAATCACTTGACCATCAATGATCACATCAACCACAGGCACATCATCACCAACATCTATATCTACCTTTTGAATAACAGGAATGGCACTTTTCTTCTTTTTCTTCTTTGACACTCTTGTGCTTGCTAGTTTTCCCCATTCCTTTTGTAGTTTTGGAGACAAAGCAAGTAATTGACCAAAGGTGATATGAGCTTCCTTTTCTTTAAGGTCGGACAACAAGTCATAGCTTCCAATTCCTTGTCCTAAAGGAAAGTCTGACCGGCTAATTCTCCTTCTAGATGCCTTCTTTTTCTTACTATGGTGTTCCTCTTCTTGATGTTCCTCATCTACTTCTTCCTTGCTTTCTTCTTCTTCTTTTGCTTTACCACGCCCCCGTTTAGCCATCATTACCTCTCTTTCCTCATCCCCTGAAGAAGCTTCTAACAAGGATACTTGTTTTTCTTCTTTCTTTCTCAATCTAGGACACTCAGGGCGATAGTGACCTTTTTCATTACATTCATAGCAAGTGACCCCACTCCTATCTCGAGGCCTATCTTCACTCTTTGGTGCTCTAGGTTGTCGTGCATTAACCAAATGCAATTTCAAATCAGCAAACTCTGCCATCAATTGGGAGATATTATGATCTAACTCAAAGGACTTTGGTATCTGAGGAGTGCCCATTACCTCCACCTTAGAAGTTGAAGCTGTTGAAGACACAAAAGAGGATTCGATCTTTACAGAAGCTTCTTTCTTGGTCGCAATGCGAAGCGCCTCCACGTATGTTGTTGGATCTTTACTTATTACTTTTGAGCGAAGACGAGGCTCCAAAGCCATAACAAATTTGCTCATCTTTAAGTGCTCCATCCCTGAGAGACTTTGAGGGGCCAATGATGTAGATGCCACAGCTCGCAAAGCTGCCCTTTCATACTTTGTCCATAAAGTTTCATATCGGATTGCCAAAGTAGAGACCAACTCACCCTCTCCTTGATAGAACTGGTCCAACTGCAACATCAAAGCATTTGGCGACTCCACTACCCCAAATCTCTACTTCATTGCTGCCACCACTTGGTCCCAATCCTCCTTGGTAGAGTCTGGTAAGGTCTCATGCCAACTCAAGGCTGCACCTTCAAGAAAATCAGGCAAAATCTCCACCCGATCCTTCATGGACCATCTAGAAAGCCGGCATCCTCGAACAAAATCCCAAAGATAAGACTCCGGGTCTTCCCCTTGGGTCCCTTGAAACACTGGAATCTTCACCATGATGAAACACAAAAAGGAAACACCAAGATCCAAATAATATCCCAAACAAGATCCGAACAAGATCCCACAGAGCCTTAGTATACCAAGACCGACTTATTATGCATAACCACTTGTTGAAAACCCTCCACAATGTGATCCTCAACAAAATCTTCAAAAATAAGTGACCAACCAGCACCATGAAAACATTGTGTATACATGCATTCTAGAATCACCCTTCTCACAATAGGAAGTGCACATAAAAGCTTCAAGATATTGTACTCTTCATCATTTGCATAGCAAAAGAAGTTGAAAGCATTAAGAATCACCACTCCACTGTTATAGTCAAAAACTACCCAAAGACTCAACTCTTCTTCACACCAAGCTGCCAGTCCATTGGAACAATCCCCAATCTATCATTGTGCTTGCTGCCGGCATTGTCGATTCACCAACATATTCAACAGTGCAAACATAAAGGATATGATCATGGTGATTGTGCGAATAGCTTGAGCATCACCTTCACAATCTTCAAGTTATCTTAAACGGGTTGCAATCTCTTCTAACGGAGTTCTTCTAGGCATATTCTTTATCTCATCAAAACACATGCCTCTTCTAGGCATAACATGCAATCAAGTACACCCGAGACCATTTAGTAAGGTGGGATGAATCCAATACCAAACGTACCCGGCGTGTCCACCAAAAGATGTGACATGAAGTTGGGGGTAATAAACTTCCCGCACCTCTTCACTTCCTGCTACTTTCGAACTGATAGCCAAAGATATTTATCATTGAGAATGGGACATTAGAAAGAAGCTTTTATGCCAAGATACCACACCAAACTTTCCTCCCTCAGATGAGAATGAAGATGGTAACATCCCAAGTGATGTAATCAAGCATAGGGAGAAGGAAAGGATCAGCAGAGGCCATAATCTCAGCAAGCCGGTCTGCACCAAAGAGAAGAGCGATACGTTGTTGAAAGAAGATCTTGCAGCTCAACATGACATGAACTGATATACATCGAGGAGTTTGAAGGGGATGATTGGGTCGGATGGGTAGATTCCGAGGAAACGTTGCACCTCCTTCATAG
Source organism: Dipteris shenzhenensis (assembly GCF_047967505.1). Lineage (NCBI taxonomy): Eukaryota > Viridiplantae > Streptophyta > Polypodiopsida > Gleicheniales > Dipteridaceae > Dipteris > Dipteris shenzhenensis. Next base: position 49,507,130 of record NC_141611.1, on the reverse strand, counting down.
ACACCTTTGCACTTAGCTCAAAACACTCTACAAACTATTATTAGACACAGAGGCCTATAACTTTCAGTAGAGACATGATATCAGGGATTCAAGCACATAAAGAGATGCGCCTTGAGAGAGCTTCGCGCTGATATAAGTTTCATTGAAAACAGACAGAGGGTTGAAGAGATATGGACAGTTTACTAGAAGGGGGTAAAACTATCATGAAAACAGACTATCAAACACAAAGACTCATAACATTTTGCAGCAGTATCTGATTCAAGATCTAAGCACATAGAGACATGCTTCTTAAAGAGAGCTTCACATTGATACATGTTTCGTAAGAAATAGAGAAGCTGCCAAAAAGTTATGGATAGTTTACTAGACGGGGGTAAAAACTATCATGAAAACAGACTGCCATACACAGAGACTCATAACTTTTTGCAGTAGTATTTGATTCAAGATCTGATCTTGAAGAGAGCTTCGCGTTGATATAAATTTTATTACAATCAGACTATCGAGTAGAAAGTTATGAGCAAAACACTAACAGGGGGTCAAACTGTCATGAAAACTACCCTCCACCCAGGCTAATTTCACCTGAGTAGGATGCTCCCTCAAGACTCCACCTTCATCAACGATCCACCCCTCATAGATTTTGCCTAGAAGAGGGGAAGAAGTTTGCATGGTGGCTCGAGAAACAAATGGACCATGTATGCACAGTGAGCGGTCGAATAGAAAGAACTTTCAAGGCTTTAAAAGAGAAAAGGGGTGAAACACTCAAGAGAGCGAGAACCTGAAGTGACCTTCATTACAAATAGAGTGAGAATCCACTTCAACACTACAAACACAAGGGAGAAGAAGAGGTTTCATACATACAAGAGGGAGCAGAAGCTCCAAGACTACTCATAGAGAGAGAATAAACTAGAGAGAGATGGACTCAAGAGTCTACATAAGAGAATATCTACAAGAGGGAGAGAAGGCTCATGAAAGAGGCTTGGGGAGACTAGAGCTACAGCAACATGAGGCCTAATGGTGGAAGAGATTGATGAACAAGGGAGAGGAGGGCTCCTTTTATAGAGATTTTGTTACCCTCCTTCACCCATTTACAATTGCTGCCTGTAGATTCCTTTCCCCATCAATCACATAAGCACGTATGTCACCATCCATGTCCTTTTTGGCTACTCTTGCCATGTGTCCCATCAAAAGATGCTCAAGACTCTTAAAATATTGAGAAAGTCAAGAGTCTCCTCACATGGAGCCCATAGGGACCCTCTCTTTTCCACATGTCCACATCCTCCTTATTCCACATAGGAGTTCTAGAAGGATTCCTCTTGACTTCACACTCCTCCACATGTCTTCCACACGCTTGGCATGTGGCCTCTCTTATATTATTGGAACACATGGACATGATACCACCTCTTTATATGACTCACTCTTCCTATTTTCTAAAAAACTCATAATATCCCATACACAAATAACTCTCACCCCATACCAAGGTATTTATAATTCATACCTATGGTATTTACAATGAGCCATTCCACTCATCCTCTCAATCCCATACAATATCATAGAAAATAGAAATAAGTAAGAGCCGCTAGGCTATCACTTGATACTCAAACTCTTATCAAACATAGAGAAAAACAATATCAATGCCAAGTTAAAAATATCAATTTTTGGCATCACACCACCTAGCTAGTACTTTGATTTCTTCCCCCCATCCTTCCTTTCAAATAAATCATGACCCTCCTCCCTTGATGTCTCCATCTCTACATTCCTCATCCCATTATGTACATGCTCCTCTTTCCCCTCTCCCTCTCCCCTTGTGCCATAGTCTCCCTCTTCATTCCCCCTCTTAGTCCGTTTTCCCCACCCATATTAATGCTTCTCCCCTCATGTTCCCTTTTCCTATATGGCCCTTGAGCATTGCCATGCCTAGCGTCTAGCCTCTTGTCTCGAATTATTTTCTAGTGGCTGCTGGGATTTGAGCCTAGGTCTCCACGGCTAGTGGTCTAAAATTCGTTACTCCTATGACTGGGTGTAGTTTTGCAGCACCTTTCGTGTGCGGTTCTTTGCTTCTGCGCCTCCAATCTGTGTATCTTCTGCTCGCAGTTCTCCGTCCCTGTGGCTGCAAAACTTCTCAATTTCTATGCCTTTAGCCTACGGTTCCTGTGCATCTTCTGGGTTCCTGCGCCTTTAGCCTGCGGTTCCTGCGCATCTTCTGGGTTCCTGCGTAGTGCCACACGTCTTCTGGTCAACCGTGCCTGCAAAACCGCTCCTGCGCATCTGCAACACCCCCAGGCCCCCTGGTTGCAGCTAGCGCATCTGTGCATCGTGGACAGATTGTGACTATTTTCTTGGGTTCTTGCGTCTTCTCGCACACTTGCGCGTTGCGGACAAACTTTTCAGGCTCCTGCAAAAGATCTCGTGCCCCTATCCTCTTCTTCTTCTCTTCCTCTTTCTCTTCTCTTGTCCTCTCCTTTTATTAAGGAGTGGTAATTGAACCCAAGACCTCCCCATTTACAAAAGGAAGACTTACCAATGGGCTAGCAAATAGGAAGTGATGAAAGTGTAACGATATTTCTCATATGGTGAAATTTCATGAATTGTAACTCTCTAACCGTAGGGAGTTTCCTCTTGTTGTAAAAAGCAAAAGTACTTCATTTCATGTGCTCTATACATATCTGATACTAGATCGTAGATTTTGAACTTTTTCAAGTTCACTCCTTGAATGCACGCCACACGAGGAGGGTGGATATTTATGTCACTTCTCGACGAGTTCAAGGATTTGGTGCTTGGTCCTTCACTCTTTACGGCTACCAATTGGCGAGATCTCTTTCTTATCTGATTGTACAATGCAATGTTCAAGGAGACAACAGGTGGGATGATACACCGTGGATGATTCAAGGTCAAGAACTAATGATACAATGGGAGGACTTTGATTTCAATTCTACTCATTGTGCGGTGATCAAGCTACTTGCTGCATCGGAGGTAATTAAAAGGGTGACATTCTTCAAAGGGTGGGATGCTCCCCAAGTTTAGGGGGAGATTTGGCACATCTTCTTATTAATTCCTGTGGATAAGCTCATCTGGAATGATTTCTTCTTGATCTCATTACAAAGGTTTCTAGGACTCGGCTATGGTTGGTTATGTTTCGACCAAGGAATCTCTTTGTACCTAATCAACCTTTTGTGCCTCATTTTCAGCTTCAAGTTGTAATTCTTTTTTGTCTAAAGATAAACTATCAACAAAGGATTGCAAGTTTATTTGGTGCTGAATGTCTTGCTCAAGTATTGAATCTCCCCACCCTCTCCTTCTACCTATCTTGGACTACCGAGAAACTTGGGATGTCTGGATTTTAGTCTTGGTGTGATGACATCTTGGCTCCTCCAATTTGACGGCACATACAAACCTTCAACCAAGGCTGCTGGTGTGGGTGTGAAGCTCACTTCACTAGAGGGTGGGGTGTATTTGTTGAGATATCGAGCTCCACTTGCGATATGCCAGGGTGACCGTTGTGCATTTATGTCACCGACTTGTTAGCTATAGATGCAGTTGGTACACTGCCCATGAATAATAGCTGGATGACAGCTATCCTTATCTACTCTAGTTTGTGGCTCAGTTAGTATGCCACCTTAGTTAGTTGAGTTTGGTTTGAGACCCACATATAGGGTTCTTCTATTTTCTTTGTACTAGAGTTCTTTTGGCTTTCACAACTAAGAAGAGGAAAACTGTTTTCAGCCTCCACCTTTGTGTGTATTCCCCCATTGTGCATGTGAGAAAGGTGCAAGTGAGACTCCTTCCCTCTCTCCCACTATCTTCACATGGTATCAGAGCCTTGTTCATGGTAAGGAGCTCAAGAAAGCAAACCAAGTTCGCAGTGTCCTGGTAAGAGGACCAGTGTTGCTTTCCTTTTTCGAGTTTGGGAGCAAATCTCTGCAGGTAGCACGGCCGGAAGTGCAAGAGTGCACTGTGAGACGCCCTTCGCGGTGTGGCGAGAGGGCATTATATGACTTTATTTTTCTGATTTGAGGTCATTTCGGGGCCCGTTTTGGAGGTCGAAGTTCTCCACAGGCACTCAGAAAAAGGCCTTGTTTTTACTGTGCGACCACTGTTCTGCAGATCGGTGAAAAGTTGCCGCAGAAATTGCATCGTATGCCTGTGCACAGAGATATTGGGAGTTTCAAAATCATCCTTATTTCCTGTTGATGCAAAATCGTCACTAGGAAGTGACTGTGTGGTCAAAAACCACTTTCGTCAGGTTTGCAGATTTGCCCTTGTGAGGCAGAAGCTGTGTTTTTTGCAATGACAGAATATTTTGCAGTGTTTTGTAATGGCGTCTGATTCTCTTTCACAGATTGTCACTGAAAAGCTTGACAAGAACAACTTCCAAGCATGGAAGTTTAGAATGATGAATTTCCTTATGGGAAAAGGCTACTGGGAGTTCATTACAGGAAATGAAGAAGAACCAGTTCTTCCTAATGTTCCCAATCAACAAAGGTGGCATGGGATATTTTAGCTAAAATGTACAGCACAAATACACAGGCCAGGAAAATGCAGCTTAAGCAGGAGCTGCACAATGTGCAGAGAGAAAATATGAGCATCAATGACTACCACATGAAGGTGAAGAAAATTGCGGATGCACTTGCTTCCATTGGGTCGCCAGTGGATGATGACGATTTAGTTTCTGTGACCTTGAATGGTCTAGGAAAGGATTATGCACACTTCCGGACATCCATTGCCATCCGTGAAAAATTTCCTGATTTTGAGGAGTTGATTGCTCTTCTAATTTCTGAAGAGCAGAGAAATGGTGGTGCATCTTCTTCAGGAGGAATCTCAAAAGAAACTATCTTCTACTCAAATGTTGGAAGGGGTAGAGGCAGAGGTAGAGGAGGCCGATCTGGAGGCCATGGTAGAAATCAAAATATGCAGCAAACTCAAGAAAACCAGTCCTATGCAGGAGGACGTGGTAACTCTAGAGGCAGGGGGAGCCAAAGAGGTCGTGGTGGATGGCAGAGAGGCCAAAATGCAAACAGTAATGTTGAATGCTACTACTGTGGTAAAGTGGGGCATATGGCTAAAGACTGCTACAAAAAGCAGAATGACATTATGAATGGAAAATTGCAGCAAGGCAATTATGCATCCTCTAGTAGACAGGGTGATGACAGAAATGAGCATTTGTTTATGGTACAGCATATGACAAATTCTGTGACAAGTGCAGAAGAAAGCAATGATGTGTGGTATGTTGACTCAGGTGCGTCAAACCACATGACAGGTCATGCTGAATGGATGCAGGATGCAAGGAAAATGGAAAAACCAGGATTTGTGGAGACTGTTGATGATACTACACATCCTATTGTGCAGATTGGCAAAATTCCTTTGTCTATGCAGGATGGGAAAAAGAAATACTTGTCTGATGTATTTCATGTCCCGAACATCACCAAGAACCTGGTTTCTGTTGGTCAAATGGTTGAGCACGAGTTGCAGGTCAGATTCAATCCTCATGGATGCTTTGTTGAGGATATGAAAAATAATGGTCGCTTGATAGCAAAAGGAAAGAAGAAGGGCAGGATGTTTATGCTGGATGCGGACATGCCTGAATTGAGTGCAGCAATGTTTGCACATGGGACCGGTGTAGTTGCAGATATTGATATTTGGCATAAACGCATTGGTCATGTTAATGTACAGCGACTTAAATCAATGCAGGCCCAAAATATTGTTGCAGGATTGCCTAAATTCAAGGTTGCAGAAATGCATAAGGTGTGTGAAGCCTGTCAATTTGGAAAACAGGCAAGGAAACCATTTCCTAAGCATGTTCAAGAGAGTAAAAAGCCATTGGAATTAATCCACTCTGATGTGTGGACTACTAAAGCTGCATCTATTGGAGGCTGTCACTATTTTGTCACATTTATTGATGACTTCAGCATAAAACTTTGGGTGTATTTTATGAAAAAGAAAAGTGAACTGTTTGGGCACTTCAAAGCTTTTAAAGCTATGGTTGAAAAAGAAACAGGCCTGCAAAAAATGCCTAAGGTAAGATGGAGGGGGAGAGTACCTCTCAAATGAGTTTGCAAGGTTCCTGCAGGAGCATGGCATAAAGCAGCAATATTCATGCAGTCATACCCCACAGCAAAATGGAATTGCAGAAAGGAAAAACAGGCATATTGGAGAGGTATCTCGGGCCATGCTAAATGAAAAAGATCTACCAAATTATTATTGGGTTGAAGCAGTTGCTACAGCAGTTTATATAATGAATAGGACTCCCACTGCAGCAATACACGGCATGACGCCAGAGGAGATGTATACTGGTAGGAAACCAGACATTTCTCATTTGAAAATTTTTGGTTGCATTGCCTATGTTCATGTGCCAGATGAGTTGAGGTCCAAGTTGGATCCAAAGGCTGAGAAGTGCATCTTTATTGGTTATTCTCTGCAGCAGAAAGGGTATAGATGCTATAACCCCTCTACACATAAGTTCAGAGTGAGCAGAGATGTTGTTTTTTATGACATGAGCAGCTGGTATAAACCAGTAAATGTGATGATTGATGTAGATGCACAAAATGGTAATGCTGCACAAAATTCACAGCAGCAATTACAAAATATCAGTGGACCTGCAGTGTCCTCTAGCAATGGTTCACATACTTCGCCATGGATAGGTAGATTGAGATCAGGAGAATCTCCTCAAAGCAATGCAGATAGTGGTATGCAGGTATCAAGAAAAGGAAAAGAGAAGGTAGATCAGCCCATGTTTGATGTGAATCAGGTCACTCTTATGTGGATGGTGAATCCAGTGGCTCAGAGCAGAGCATTGATGATGAGTTGGGTATTCCTTCTGTTGTTACACCTGGAATAAGGAAGACCAGGGATGTTTTGAGAGCACCTGGAAGTGAGCGTATTTTGCGCAGGTCTACCAGGGTTAGGTATCCTGTGGATAGGCTGAAATATGATGGATTTACAGCCATTCACTATGCCTATATGGTCAAAGTGATACAGGAACCAGAACCCACTTCTTTTGAGCAAGCCATGGGAAATGAAAAATGGGAGAAAGCCATGGATGAAGAAATGGATGCCTTGGATGCAAATGCTACATGGGAATTGGTGCCTTTGCCTAAAGACAAGAATGCAATTGGCTGTAAGTGGGTTTATAAGATCAAGCACAATGCAGATGGTTCTGTGAATAGATACAAGGCAAGATTAGTTGTCAAGGGGTATGCACAGACATATGGCATTGATTATGAAGAAACTTTTAGCCCGGTTGCAAGGATGGCAACCGTAAGAGCAGCCATTGCTATGGCTGCATCAAAGGGATGGTCTTTACATCAGATGGATGTAAAGAATGCCTTCTTGCATGGTGATTTGCAAGAAGAGGTCTTTATGGAGCAGCCAGCAGGTTATGTTCATGCTATTCATCCTGAGTTTGTTTGCAGGTTGAAGAAAGCCTTGTACGGCTTGAAGCAAGCACTTAGAGCATGGTCTGACAAGATAGGACAGTATCTTGTGACTATTGGCTTTCAGATTTCCAAGGCAGATTTCTCACTCTATGTGAGAAAAACAGAGAAAGGGATTATGCTGGTTGTCATTTATGTTGATGATTTGATCATCACAGGTGATAGTGATGAAGATATCCTTCATGTGAAAATGCTATTGAGGCAGAAGTTTGAGATGAAGGATTTGGGAGAGCTGCGTTATTTCTTGGGCATTGAGGTGATTAGATCACCAAGTGGGATACAGCTCTTGCAGAGGCAGTATGGACTGGACATGCTGTCCAAATATGGGATGACAGGCTGTAAGCCTATTTCAGTTCCTTTGGAGCAGAATGTGAAGCTGAGCGCAGATGTAGGTGAGCTTCTGGAAGACCCTACTATGTACAGACGCATAGTAGGAAGTTTGATTTACATGACTATTACCAAGCTAGATTTGAGCTATGCTGTTGGGTTGGTAAGTCAGTTTATGCAGGCTCCAAGGAAACCGCATTTGGATGCGGCTAGATGCATATTCAGGTATGTGAAGTCCGCATTGCAGTATGGACTATTTTATGAGGCTGGAGTTCAGATACAGTTGCATGGATACACTGATGCTGATTGGGCTGGTAGTATTTCTAATAGACGATCTACCAGTGGATATGTGTTCTCTTTTGGGAGTGCTGCAGTCACTTGGAGCAGCAAGAAATAGGCTACAGTTTCCTTGTCGAGCACAGAGGCTGAGTACAGGGGTGCAGCAATGGCTGCATGTGAGGTAGCTTGGTTGCATAAGCTACTTTATGATATGCATCAGTTTACAGATGGGCCAATTGTCATTTATTGTGACAACATGAGCAGTATACACTTGGCAAATAACCCAGTCTATCATGCTAGAACAAAGCACATTGAGGTGCATTATCACTATGTGTGGGAGAAGGTTTTACTAGGTCTTATTGATCTATTTTATGTCAGCACAGAGGATCAGGTAGCTAACATATTCACGAAAGCATTGGGCGCAGAGAAGCTACGCAAGTTCAGAGACCTGCTTGGTGTGCAGGAATTGGGATTGAGCTCGAGGGGGAGTGTTGGGATATCGAGCTCCACTCGCGATATGCTAGGGTGACCATTGTGCATTTATGTCACCGACTTGTTAGCTACAGATGTGGTTGGTACACTGCCCACGAATAATAGCTGGAATACAGCTATCCTTATCTACTCTAGTTTGTGGCTCAGTTAGTATGCCACCTTAGTTAGTTGAGTTTGGTTTGAGACCCACATATAGGGTTCTTCTATTTTCTTTGTACTAGAGTTCTTTTGGCTTTCACAACTAAGAAGAGGAAAACTGTTTTCAGCCTCCACCTTTGTGTGTATTCCCCCATTGTGCATGTGAGAAAGCCGCAAGTGAGACTCCTTCCCTCTCTCCCACTATCTTCACACTCCCTTCATTGTCTCTTTGCTCATGCCTCTCACCACTTTCAACTAACCCAACAATTGCTAACTTATTAGCCCCTCACACCTAACTTTTGTCCTTCCTTTGCTAATCCTACCCTCAATGATTACCAAGATTCTCAAACCATTTTCCCAGTTCTTCCCTCCCTTCCCTCCGATTCCCCTCCCACAACTAACACTCTTCCATATAATACTCTCCCATGTCTTCAGATTCTCTCCATGCCCCGGCATCACCTCCGACAATTTTGAGCCCTAGAACCTCTTTTAAACCCTATTCTTGTGTTATTGCATAACCATGCGGGTTAGCAACAGTGGCATTGCGGTTCTTAAAGCACATGTGCAAGTGGCAGAAGCACACTCAAAGGCCACTCAGTAGTTACATTCGGAGTATGTTTCTGGCATTCAGGAGGAGTTGTTACGCCAACATACTACCGATGCACTGGCTAAGTATTTACGAGCTTTTCTAGATAATGTTAGTGTTAATATGGAGCAGATGGGTGCACTCCTAGAGGCTCTCCAAGGGGACATTCGTGTAGATTGGGAAAGATAAGTTGCATCCTGGCATGCAGCTATGGTTTCGTAGCAATGCCGACTTGGAATGGATGGGGTTGCGGGTGCTGGTGCGGGTTCGAGATCGCAAAGTGGTTCATGGTTGTAGAGTCCATGGTAGCATGCAAGGTATGAATAGTTGGTTGATGCCATTGTGGATGTGGTTGCTTTATCTGGCAAAAGAGTGGAGGTGCTGAAGTGACAATAGCATTCTCTATGTTTGTTTGCCTCCTTGGTGGAAAGAAGCAAATCATTTTTTGGAGAAGTTTTATAATAAGCACACTTCCTTTCTTGGATTACCTGACCCTCCTTCATATGAGCCTATGGTAATTCAGCGGCCAGCTATGCAACGAGAGCACTGGCAACAACACTTGCCACCGAGTGCATGGATTGAGAAGCTATTGCCCACTGAGCAATGGCATGAACAGTAGGCAATCGATTGGTCAAAGCTGCACCCTTTATAGTGGTGACTGATGAATATGGTGTAGGATTATATGTTGAAGCTTTGGTTGGAGAAGAGGTAGCTAGAGATGGTTGGCGCTAGTTTGAGTAGAGCAAAACTAGAGAAGCAATTGCGGAAGGAGTGTTAGGAAAGTGGTGATGCCGAACTGACCAAGGTGGGAGTCATGTTGATGCATCTGTTCAGTGTATTTTCAGTTAGGATGAAGAGTAGAGATCCAACGATGGCTTTTGGGTGGCCTCACAAGATAAAAAGCACCCGAAGTGTGGGATGATTTTGGACAAGAAAAGATCAAAATTACCTGGAGTGCAGGATGCTTTTGGACAGGGAGGATAAAGGATAGCTGGAGTGCTATGTGCTATTGCACAAGCAGGTGAAGACAACAAAGGATGTTTAGACATGCATTTATACTGATGACAATTGATGTTTTTTTTGGATTGACTCAAAAATGAGATTTTTTTTATTCATGTGTATTGAGTGAAGGATTAGGATTAGCTTACTACACTTGGTTCTCTCTACCGAGGCTATGCCCAAAATGATTGTTGCACTGATGCACATGCACTATGTTGGCATCTAACTTCTACTCCAGGGATGTGCATTATGTGGTTCGCACAGTCCACCGTGAGTGCCATGTGTTATTGCATAACCATTTGGGTTAGCAGTAGTAACTCTAAGGGGTGTGCGAGGGTAGGTTAGCCACAAAGATTTCCGATTCAATCCTCCAAGTGGTTAAGTCTTCAACGGACTCTTCTCTAACCGTCGGTTCTTATACACATGCTATTACTAGCATTCCGACATTTGTTCTTTACACTGTTGTTGTGCAAGCTCTTGCACCAAAATACAGAGATCTTCTTTGTTGTGTATTTATCTGCATTCTCTATATTCCTTTTTTGTAGATGTTGCATGTATCGTTTTATCTTTGTTTGCTGTAGCGTCTACATGTAGTTATGAAGCTACACCTTTGAACCTCTTCTGCACCTTGGAACCACTTCGAAACCTTGAACCTACATCTAACCCTTAAACTCTTTCTAAATCTTGGAACCCCCAATGGAGGCAAAATCCTTCATTACCCCATCCATGTTGGATGAAGGTTCCTTTCATACATGCATGCACAATGTTTGCTTCCCAAACTTAAGCCTATGTTTCTCGCCAGAATATGACTCGAGGTCCTAAGCTACACTTATACTAAAAACAAAGACACGGACATATTCATAGGTGAAAAAATCCTCAGAACACTGCATATCTAGAACACCCTATTCTTCTTGTGGAAGATATGGGAAAGAGCCAACAATCATCTTTTGGCATAAGGCATTCTTAACATGCAATTGTATCACAAGAGCTATTAGGGGCATACATACTTTGCATGCTAGCGGTAATGCTTTCTATCTGTACAGCAATGGCAATAGACCAACCCTCATCTCCTCAAAATAGCTCCTTGCCCCCAAGTGAGACTTTGGAGGCCATGGTATTACCACCCCTACCATGAGTTGGGCAATTTATAGAAATGTTATACCCTGCAAGGCTTAAAGAGAACCAAAATTGATCATTATCTCCACACTTTACTTCTTGATGCAAGATGATATCTAGATTATAACTGACATACGTCATAATTGCTTACTGGTATTGCACCCCAAGGACATTCCACAAGAAGACTGACATTTTCCTTATGCCCCCTTTGGTGGCCATGGAAGAGCTATAGTTAGCTTGCCAATGCTTTGTATGCATCCTTGAGAATACTGAATCTATTGTCTTTGCCCTTCCTAGAAATGCTCAAGGGGGTTACTATGTATAAACTCTCTATATCACCGGCGTTCAAGGCTTATTTGTAAAATCCCTTATCTGTATATTTTTCATTAATAAAATGTACCCTTTTTCTATACAAATCTATAAATTTTTTTTGAAATGATTTTAAATAATCCCTTATGTAATTTAAATTTTGTAAATTTTAGAAATTAAAAATATCCTTCTGTTGAACTCACATGATAGGGTTACATAAGATGAGTGACCCCCCCTAAGTAGCAATGCGAGTAAGTTCTTTCATACTTTTAGTGTTTGAATTCATAGACTGCAGTGACTTTCTAGCTTGTCACTTTGCCTCAGGTATTTGCTTTTTGTGATTCGCTTTGAGCATCTCCACTTTTGGCAACTCCATGCCTTGATCCATGTATGGAATATCTTTGACATCTCAAGAAGAATCAATCTAGTTAGGGGTTGACATCTAATGCATATCTCTCTCCTTAAGCTTAAGAACCAACATGCCTTCATCCATTTACATCTTACCTAACTGACAACCACTAGTAGAAGGCCCTCTTGCTAATGTCATATTCCCCATTGGTTGACTGTGGGAGACCATAATCAATTTCCCTGTTTTGCTGACCACTCTCTATGGTTCAACATTAGATGTTCCAACCTCCATTTTTGATGTCTCCTTCTCCTTGCACAATGTCTTTGACTGAGTCCTTTGCTCATTGTCACTGAGAATGTCTTTTGCATGCTGTCACGTGGACATGATTTTAAAGTTCTAATGTAATTTAATTTATGTATACATGAATACCTTCTACCTTGGTGGTACAAGAATTCTGGGAGTCCTGGTATGTGGACTAGGCTCAGGGAATGAATTGCCAGGGACCCCAGGAGAATTGTGCACTTGTTGGTGCTTTAATTGTGCCTTGGGGTAGTTTTGTGGTTAGCACAAAAGAGTGATTAAAATCCCATTGCTAATAATAGATCCAGGGTCCATGTTTGGCTATTTGGCTTGAGGAGTCAAAATTTGCTTTTGGGCATCTTTCAAAAGCGGGAAAAATGCAAGAAGAAGCTAATTGTAGGCTAAGAAGGTGTCCTAGAATTGCTCTATCACATTGACCTTGCCTGCCAGAGCTGTTGTTTGATGTTCAAGGGCTTCCAAGTGCTGCAATAAGAAATCACATTTGCTAGGTGCTGCCACAGCTACCAAAAGTCAGAGCACAATTGCTTGTGGAGCCTATAGGACAGCAATAGAAATTTTCTTTTTGCTTGTGTAGGATTTAGGACATCAATAGCAATTTCAATTTTTCCTTGTGGAGGTTGCAAGACAGTAATAGCAATTTAGTTTTTTGCTTGTGGAGGTTGTAGGACAGCAATAGGGTGAAAGCATGCTATGGTGTCTAAAAAAGTACTCTTTTTGGCAAAGGTTCTATCATAGATATAGTACTAAATTGTGTACTAAAAGGCGCTACAGTTGGATTAGATTTCCACATATCGAGGAGTCCATGATCTGCAATCTACAATCCACTCTCAATCGAGGATGATTTCTCCATACATTGAGGAATCCGTGATCTACAATCTACTCTCAATTGACTCTCTTCTCTCTCGTGGAATCACTCGCACATGTTTAAAACCATTGACAGTCGACTCTCTTCTCTCTCATGGAGTCTTGTCTCTGTCCCTGCAATTATCTCTTCTCATCTTCTTTCTCTACATGTCCCTTCTTGCCACAATAATTGCAGACAAGATCTTTCTTCGAGCGAGACTTGCTCCTTTCTCTTTCTTTGTCTTTACCACGTGTCTTTGACCTGCTGCGTGCATTCAAGGCATTTGACTTCCCAACAGCATTATTCTTTCTATTCATCTCTTCTTGTAGAAGAGCGCTCTCCACCTCTGCAAATAACAGTATGGTATTCGAATTGCTGGTAGAAGTCCTGAATGTATCCCATGAATCAAGAAGAGAACATAGGATAAGTGTAGCCTTCAGCTCATCATCGAGCTTCTACCCTTGGTTGATCATCTGGCTGAAAATGCTGTTGAACTCAATAATATGAGTGGACATAGGTGTCCCCTCCTTCATCTGAAGCCCAACAAGCTTCTTCAACCAGTAAGCTTTGCCCGTGGCACTTTTCTTGGCATATGTATCCTCAAGACGCTGCCACATTCTCCACGCAGTAGGTTCATCTCTGATGCCTACAACCAGTGAATCAACAACTGTAAGCATTATGGTTGACATGGCCAAGTTGTCCATCTTCTCCCACTGCTCATCAGTAATGTTGGAGGGCTTAACACCCTTCTCCTTTATAGGTTTGTACTGGTCCTTCTGCATCAACACATTGTAGCATTGTGTCCTCCATATGTCGTAGTTTTTAGCTCCTTCGAGCTTCTTTATCTGGAACAAGGACGACACGTCACTGCTAGAACTCATGGTAAAGAAAGAAGAGTTTGTTCCTCAATGGAACTGCCTGACTCCCTGTAGGTGTGCAATTAAGCACTAGTCACTCCAAGAAAATTCTCCCGCAGCGGAAGTATGATCAAAAGTGAACTGTGTACTGTTTCAGTGGCACAAAACCAACTGAATATTCTTCTCCCACTTGCTGCAAAAACAGCAGCAAGCTGGTTCTGCTGTTTTGACTGGCGAAAATGCGGTACAGCTACGTATAAACGCTCCAGAAAAATTCCAAAATTGATATAATAATTTACAGCTGCACTATTTGAATTCTGTTGGTCAAAATCAGGTCAAACCTGCTGTGTGACAGTCCCAGACGTCAAAAAAAAATAGTAAATCTCTGATTTTTTGATGAAAATCCCTGATTTTAGACCTCCAAATGCTCCAGTAACTTCCCCCCCAACTGAATATACAATCTAGAGGTGAAGTGGCTCAAAAGCCCTCTGAATGCGTGAAGATAATCAGAGATTTGATCGTAAAACCTGATAATTTTGACTTTTGACCAAAAAACCTCAAATTCATTTTGCACTTTCAAGGCATATATGCGCTCCACGAGACAAGAGAATGCATCCTGAGTACTCTCACTAGACAAATTGTCGGTCAGGCTACAAAAGCCCCAATTTAACAAAAGTCAAAGTTGGACAAAATTGAACAAATTTGCCCCAAAAGTGAATGTACTCACAGCAACAAATTACAGTAGTAATTCCAAGCACTATAGCATCATAAGCCCCATAAACTGATAGCACATTCCGTGCACTAACACAGTAAGTGTCATCAATAGCTGCTACTCACAAGGCATTTGACTACATATCCATTTGGGTTGCATCCAACATAACATACGCTGCAAGTATCAAGCACAGATCTTCCCAATGCATACACTCAGTGCCAACACTGATGTACAATCACTGGCCAAGTGATAAGACCTGTCTCGACACTGTTTGCGGCATAAGCTAAGCCTCAGTGCGAGTGTAAGCCCTGCCACAAGTAGAACCCCTGCACCTGTACGTGTATATGTGCAGTACACGGTACAAGGAAATGAAAATGGCAGGAATGGAAAGTACAATGCAAGTAATACAGAGTACCTAGCTAATGTGTTAATGGCAAAATGTGAGGAGCAGCTCTCAAAACCAGAAATGAGCAGCCCACAGCAACTGGAAGAGGACTGCTTAGACTGTGGTCGGCCACAGTAGCAGCAACTAGCGATGTTGATCTCAGAAAAGGAGCAGCAGCTTCAGCTGAGGAAAGATGACAGCTGAGTGCTACACAATAGTAAAAAAAAAGGTGGCAGCTACTTTGGTTTGTCATCAGGCTTTTAGAACAGCAATGTTTCTATCTTTGGGTGGTGTAGCTTGCTTCAGCAAGGTTGGGTAGAAGCATTTGCTTTGTGAAGTGGCGAGACAGAAAACCAATAAAGGACAGGAGACACTCCTTCTGAGCAGCAATGTGGCGGCCATGTCTAGCAGCAATGAAGAAGGTATTGCCTCTGAGCAGAATTCTGTCTCCGAGAACAGAGTAGAGCATGTATAGGCTCCTTCTCTAGCAAAAAAATATGCACAACAACGATTCAAGAGAATTGTCCCATGGAAGCTCAAGAGTGACGATGGCAAGGAGGAGATGATCAAATAATGGGGGCCTGGCCCATCCGCACCTAGCTAGTATGTGGTGCCCATACCTACAAGCGTCCTGGAACAACTATCTTGATGGTAGGCAAGGTGATATTGGGCAGGAAGAACCAAGGTCTCCATTCGAGTGGGTACTATCGCGGCTTGCTCGAAATTTCAAGTTTTCTTCAGAAATTTACACCTCCAGCCCCATTTGCATCCACTCACCTCTGAGCTTTGCGATTTACAAGCTCTGATACTAGTTGACAAAGAACCAGAGTGAGTAGGAGTAGGGAGTGAGGAGACACACCCACAGTAGTCACACACCAGTGGGTGGGGATAAGCAATGAGTGGTACCTCCCCAAGTACGCACAGTAGTATATATATCTTTGGATAAGGCTAGGACCACTAGGCACTAAGTACAATGCATACTTAGTGTACTTAGCAGTACTAGACTAAAAACTGTTACATAGGGTGGCCAGTGCCTTTACCTCAACAAGGAATAACTGGTTCTTGTTCACCTCCAGTAATGAACTCCCAATAGCCTTTTCCCTTAAGGAAATTCATCATTCTAAACTTCCATGCTTGGAAGTTGTTCTTGTCAAGCTTTTCAATGACAATCTATGAAAGAGCATCAGACGCCATTACAAAATATTCTATCACTGCAAAAAAAAAACACAACTTCTACCTCACAAGGGCAAATCTGCAAAACTGACGAGAGTGGTATTTTACCACAGTCACTTCCTAGTGACGATTATGCATCAACAGGCAATAAGAATGATTCTTTCACTCCCAATATCTCTATGCATAGGCATACGATGTAATTTCAATGATAACTTTTCACCGACCTATAGAACAGTGGTCGCACAACAAAAACAGGGCACTTTCCTGAGTGCCTGCGGAAAACTTCCACCACCAAAATAGGCCCCAAAATGGACTCAAATCAAAAACTCCTGTGGAATATATTGCCCTCTCGCCACACCGCTAAGGGCGTCCCAATCTAAGACAGTGCACTCTTGCATTTTCTGGCTATTCTACCTGCAGAGATTTGCTCCTAAACTCGAAAAAAAAAGGAAGGCAACACTAATCCTCTTACTAGGATGCCACGAACTTGGTTTGCTTTCTTGAGCTCCTTACCACGAACCGCCGAGCTCTGATACCATGTGAAGAGAGTGGGAGAGAAGGAAGGAGTCTCACTTGCAGCTTTCTCACATACACAATGGGGGAATATACACAAAGATGGAGGTTGAAAATAGTTTTCCTCTTCTTAGTTGTGAAAGCCAAAAGAACTCTAAGTACAAAAGAATAGGTGAACCCTATATGTGGGTCTCAAAAAAAACTCAGCTAACTAAGGTGGCATACTAACTGACCCACTAACTAGAGTACATAAAGATAGCTATCATCTAGCTATTATTCATGGGCGGTGTACCAACCGCATCTGCAGCTAACAAGTCAGTGACATAAATTCACAATGGTCACCCTGGCATATCATGAGTGGAGCTCGATATCTCAACAAGGGGATCATGATGATTGTGAGAACATTGCAACTGTGAAGATATGGGAGCGAGTTCAAGTTTTCCCTCTAGGTTTAGATGGAGTGACAAACAATGGAGATACAAACTATTCACCATAGTTTTAGGAGATTTTTGATGACCTCACTGATTGTCTAAAAGCGGGAATAACTTTGCAGTTGTCGTTGCCTCTCAGGAGAATGAGGAAGATGACTCATACTTTCTATTGCAATGCACAAAACCTAAGCACAAGGTTCAAATAGCATTTAAAGATAATTGGGGAATAACCTATGAGAAGTAGGATGTAGTAGTCGGAGCTTTTTGGTACAAAAAGACATCCAAGAGAGGCTGCAATTACAAACTGCTACATAAGAGTCCACAAACATTGTGTACTCTCATCTAGTAAGAGCAATTGAGTTTTAGATGCAACCTATGCCACAATGAAAAAAGGTAAAGAGTGACTTAAAATTGGATTTAGACACTATAGCATCATAAATACGCACAGATGCTATGGGAAACAATAGACAAACAATACGTGTAACATCCACGAGAATGGAATATAGATATGCAGAGAATGATAGAATGTTGAAGAACATTGTATTTCGGAGCAATAACTTGCACAACATCTATGTATACAATGACTTCAGAATGCTAGTAATAACATGTGTACAAAACTGTTTGATGGTTAGAGAAGCACCCGTTCAAGACTACAACCACTTGGAGATGCAAACCATCAAACCTTGCGGCTAACCTACCCTTGCACACCCCTCTAGGTCACTGCTACTAACCCGCATGGTTATGCAATAACACATAGCACTCATGGTGGACTGTGCGAACGACACATGCACATCCCCCAATTTAGGTCAGATGCCTCACATAGTGCAAAGTGTATGTGCAACAATCATTTTAGGCATAGCCTTGGTAGAGAACTAGGTGTGGTAACTTAAATCTCACCCTACACTCAGTACATAAGAATTACAAAGCATCTCATTCCGAAAAAAACATTCAGAGAAAAAAAAACATCCACTCTCTCTAGTTACAATGCATGTATGAACGTCCTTTTTTTATTTCTCCTCCCTGTCCAAAAGCATCCCCGCATTCTGGACATCTTTGATGTTGCTTGTCCAAAAGCAACCACTATAATGACATATGTGCTTAGTTGCACAATGACACTTTATTCTGCAAGGCCGCAGCCATCGCCATAGTTCTACTCTTCATTCGAACTAGAAATGTATGGCATAGGTGCAACAATGTCACCCCTCTTGCTCAGTCCTGCATCACTACTCTCAGGAAACTCTATCGACAACTGCATCATCGCTCCACTCGAACTAGCATCCGCAGTCATCTCTAACTGTCGCTTCTACATGAACATCTTCAATCTTTGATCTGGCTCTAGATCCATTAGCCATTGCAATGGATGAGGCTTGGATCTATCCACTACCTATTGTTAAGGCCACTACTCTATGGGTAATACTTCATTTATCCATGCACCCGATGGTAATTGCTGCTCCCATCATTCATGTGCCATTGCAAGTCTTTGAATCACCATCGGCTCATAGGAAGGGGGATTTGGTAACCTCGAAAAAGGTGTGTGCTTATTAAAATACTTCCCTAGAAACCTATCTGCCTCTTTCCACCAAGGAGGACAAGGAGGTAATGACAGACTAAAAGAATGGATGCATAATTCCAACCACAGACAAAGTGAATGCCTCTGCCACTTCAGTGCATCTATTCTTTTGCCTTCTATTGAGAACGTCTTCCACAATGCCTTTTGCCAGCTCTTCATACTTGGCTTGCCAATCCTCTTCAGTCTATACTGACTCCGCAACCATGCCTTTTCCCTTATCCATACCACTGCCACTAGAAGAAGTGCTAGACCCTTTTGGTCTACAACTAGTTGGCACCTATGGACCCTGTTGCTGACCAGAACTTGCACCAGCTCTTGCATCTCCATCTGTCCTAGGTTGTCGTTCGTGCGGAACCAGCTCCCATAGGTCTGCGGAACAACAGCCACACTCCATCTTGCCACTTGCCTATCCCATTCTGCCTGCACATCACCCTGAAGAGCTTCCAGGAGCGAGCCCACATCTACTCCACGTTAACACTCACATTCCTCAAAAAAGCCTACAAATACTCTACCAGCGCATCAGTAGTACATCGGCATAGCAAATCTTGCTCAATGCTCGACACATACTCCACATGCAATTGCTACGTGGCCTCCGAATGTGCTTCTGCCACTTGAACTCTGGCTTCAAGGACTGTCATCCGGTCCTCCAATTGCCACACCCGCTCCTACTAACCTCGTAGAGACTCATTTTCCATGCGCAACTGCGTGACTTTTGCCTCCAAACTAGTCACTCTAGCAGGTTCTCCTCCCACACCAATTTGTGAAGCTATCCACGTGAGCAAATGTGAACAAAATTGCATCTATATATGCATAGGCTGCGACCAAAAATTGAACCCGGTAGAAGACATTGGAGGTACACCCATAGACTTTGAGATCGTTGTTAACACTTCGGCAACCGACATCCTCGCTACATCACCACTGATGTTGTAGTAGCCACCGTAGTCATTGTTGCTATACTCTGCTGAAGCTGCTCCATCCACCGCTACGTAAGGGAACCTCCCACCACCGGAATGTTGCCTAGGATCACCGCTGTAGTAGACACTAGAGTCATGTTCACCCACTCCACCATGACTGGTAACGCCATCAGTGTAGACACAGCAATTTGCATCTTCACCACCCCACTAGTGGAAATGCCTCCCACACCACCAATATGTAAAGGAGTTGAAGGTGCAAGGGGAGATACCGCCCCCTGGCTAAGGCGAGGCTTCTTCCATCATTGTTTCGTAGTAGCCACTCCATGAAAAGATCCCTCAGCTTCATCCTGTGTAGGCCCCTCAGGTGCAAGAGTAAGCACCAAGGCAATCGACCATTGAGGTGCTGTATACTCCAGATGAATGGGAAACAAAATCTCCAAGACCTGCCCAATCTTGGAATTCACTGCTTCCTTCTTATCCACATGAGTTGCCACCTGTAAAGCCTCTGCATGAATCCGCTCGTTCGAGCCCATGGCACCCCCCTCTCTTCAGCAACATCTATCATCCCTCGAGTTTGAGGAGTGATGGTATACGTTTTGGCCTACAAGAATAGCGACTCGAGTATCCAGCAATATAGGTCCCTTATCTGAGCATCTGAACACCCACTCTACTTGTATTTGCCCCTAGTAGGAGCTCCAAACTCTGCCTCCATCACCACCAGTGTACATGTTGGTTACACGATCATCCCTCCATCCATAGGCAAAAAGAGATGTTGATGAATTCATTGCACTGTCAGCTCCCAATGCTCATCCAAAAACTCCACAACAGTTCCTACCACCAACTGCTAGCAAAGCACCGATGCTGATGGATGAATAGCCACCCTTTGCCAATCAATACTACTCAAACTACGAGTTCGTAGCCACTGGAGACAAGCATCAGTCGACTGGGAATCTATATACACCAACGGAAGAAGAGGAAGAAATTGAGCATGAGCCATCCCCATGGTGAGGCGAAGGAGAAGAAACAAGATAACAATGAACGCCGATGAGAGTTGAAAGGCAAATGCACTCAAGAGAACTGCAAGTGTGATGATGAGCAAGTAGGCAGCTAGGCTAGGACCTTACAGAAGACTGTTGTCATTATGTCAGGAACCCTTCAGCCACATGTCCTCATGTGATAGCTCTCGGCCGCCTCCCTCTCAACCCAGGAAATCTGCGCCTCATTACAAATGGGGAATGGGCATTGAACACTACCATCATGATGGTATGGACAAAGCCGAAACCCATTAAATGGATGTGGAACTATGTGCCCTTGCAAATCTGCAAGATAAAACGATGTCAATCCACAATCATGAAAAACCAAGAATGGACCCGACCATCGCAATTTCAACTTCCCTGGCATTTTTCTAAAGCGAGTGTTGAACAGAAGAATCAGTTGTCCGCACTCAAAATATTTCTTTTTGGATGCCAAATCCACCCTCCGCTTGCGCCTGGCTTGAACCTCCAAGGTCAGATAATAGCTCTCTAGCCGCAAATCATCCAATTGGTCTAAAACATCCAACCAGAATACCGTAGAGTCCTATGGAAGAATCCTGTCCTCCACCACAATCCTTGGATTTGGAACAATATGCTCGATCGGCATGATTGCTTCTAGCCCAAATGCCAATTTAAAGGGAGTCAACCCTGTGGCCACCTTGAATGATGTACAGTACGCCCATAGTGATGAGAGCAACTTCTCATCCCAATCCATGCAGTGTTCATTCATTAGTAGCGACATGGTCAACTTGAACATATGATTGGTAGGCTCTCAGCCAGTCCATTTGCTTGTGGATAATAGGGGGAAGATTTCTTGTGAATAACCATATAAAAAGCATTCATTTGCTTGATGACTTTGTTGACAAAATGAGTCCCCCTATCGCTAACAATCTCAATTGGACACCCGAATTGAGTGAACACATTGCAGTATAGACACCTTGAGACCAATTTTGTGGTGTTGTCCCGCAAGGCCCAAGCTTCCACCGATTTGGTGCAATAATCAATGGCTACCAAAGTGTAGCGATTTCGTGTGCAAGCAGTTGCGGGCTTGAATGGACCCATGAAATCCATGCCCCATTTTTGAAATGGTTCCAGAGGCAAGATGGGATTAAGTGGTATGTGGTCTCGATCAATGGGCTGTCCCAACCATTGGCAAAGGTCACAACTTTTTGCAAACCATTGAGCATCCTTCTGTATGGTCGGCCACCATAACCCTACCTACACAACTTTCTTTTCAGTGGTGATTTCACCTGCAAAATGGCCACCCGACACCCCACAATGGGCTTCCATTAAGACTGTTTCTTGCTCATGAGGTGGAACACACCACAACAGCACCTCAGTCAGATGTTGTTGGTGCAACTGTCCCAGAACTACTTGAAAGGATTAGCTCCACAATGCTAAGTGTTTCCTCTGATCCCGATTCATGTACTTGGGCATGATGCTAGTAGATAGAAATGAGAGAATCTCATCATACCATGACCATGGTCCTTCTAGGATAACTTCGGCCTCTGCTGTGATCGGGATCCACCCGAAAAATTGCTGCTATAGCTCCGCATCAGGGAACTCGTCCTCCACTCTCATTGGCAACTCCCAAGACTCCAGTCGGGAAAGATAATCTGCAACTACATTCTGCGAGCCCGGGCGATGAATCAGATCAAAGTCATATTCTTGCAAGAGCAACACCTATCGTGCCAATCGACCTACTTCACCAAATATAATAATGCAGAATGATCAACATGGAAGATAAAAAGTTGGCCAAACAAATAATGCCAGAATTTCTTGACAGAATAGATCATTCCCAGTCCTTCCCTCTCTATGGTGCAATAATTCTTTTTGGCCATTGAGAGCCATCAGCCCACATAGTAGACTAAGTGATAGCACTTATTCGCATCTTCCTGCATGAAGACGCTCCCAATAGCTCTATCCGAGGCATCCACAAACACATGAAAATTCTTCTCCCAATCTAGAGATAGTAGCACCGGTGCTCTAGAAAGCTAAATCTTCAGCTCCTGGTATGCTTGGTCGCACTCTGTGGTCCACACAAATGCCTTTGGTTCCACATGTGCCAATGCATTCAAAGGAATCGCCATGTGAGCCAAGAACCACAGATGTTTGCCATGCCATCAAATTTGGCCCAAGAACTACAAGCATTCCTTAGGCATTGTTGGTGTTGGGGCTTACATAATTAATGCCACTTTATCCGGATCCACCGCAATTCCTTCTGCCAAGATCACATGCCCTAGGAGTCAACCACTATGGATTGCAAATGCACATTTCATCAGATTCAACCTGAAGGAGACTTCCTTGCATCATTGGAAACATTTCCGCAAGTGTTCCAAGTGCTCATCAAATGTGGCAAACACACTAAGGTCATCCAAGAAAATCCTCATGAAATCTGTCAAATAGGACCTAAAGATCTCTTGCATTGTGCCCGCCATGTTGAAAGGTAGAGGGAGCATTCCGCAATGTGAACCACATAATTGTGCAAACATAAACCCCCCAGGATGTGATAAATGTTGTTTTGGGTTGGTCTTCTAGAGCCATTCCGATTTGGTTGTACCCGCTATATACATCCAAGAAGGAGTACACCTCATGCCCTGCCACTTCATCGAGCATAGAATCCATATAGGGCAAGGGAAATGGATCAAGAAGTGTGGCTGCATTCAGCTTATGGTAGTCGACACAAATCCGCATTTTCTTGTTTTTATTCGGCACAATGACAATTGGGGAAATCCACTCTGTATTTCCCCAATCGGTGCGATGAATCTCACCCACAACAAGCATTCCAGTTCTTCACGTACTTGCTTGGACATGTGCAGATTCATACAATACCTCTGTATCTTTATCAGAGTGACATCTGGTTTGAGGTTGACCTAGTGTTGGTAAAAGTTTGGATGCAGACCCTTCATATCCACATAGTCCCAGGCAAACACATCGGAAAATTCTCACAACAAGGCAATCAATTCGCTGTGAAATTCAGTTGTCAACAAAGTGCTAACTTTAACTAGTTTAGATGTGCCATCTGCTCCAAGGTAAACTGTATCTAGAGCGTCGTCCTAAACGTGCATGACTATGCTCATTCGTTCTTCTAATTTCCTCTCCTGCTATAGGAGATCTCATATATCCAATTCAGTTGCTACTTGCTGGGGCTCAGACTCCTCCTCCGGAACAAGGCTGACCACATCCACCAGGCAACTTTGATGCATGTAACTATCTGTAATACCTTCCACATCGACGGTGAAGATAGGAACCAACTCCGGATTAAGAAAGGCTTCCTCCTCATCATCCTCCAATCCGTCCACCATGTTCACCATCTCAGCCAACACAGGTCGAGAACCGCATCCGCCAATGGTGCTGCCACTCCCATTGTAACCTGCACTTTCTTCTTTCCTCTCCGCACTGAAATGACGTCTTGCTCCCAATTTTTCTCGACTTTTGCTTGCTGCAACCAAGGCCTACCCAAAAGGATGCTATACTTTGGTGTCGCAGCTTCCATGTTGAGTGCCACAAAGGACACCACGAATGATATGTCCACCACCTCTAGAACAACAGCCCGCAAGATTCCGAGTGGTTGAACCCAGCGTTGATAAGCCATGCAGACTAAGAATGGCACTGGCTCCCAAGACATCCACCCCATTTTGGTAGGTCTTCAAAGTGACAATATTGACCCAATCTACTAGCACCTGAGCAAAAGTTCGACCTTGTGCCTTTGTGGAAATCACTGAAATTCTCATGTCAGTCAAAGGAACTGCTGGAACTAGGCATGAATCAACTTGACATAGCTCCACCTCTTCTAGTTCAGACTCCATGTGCAGGGAATGCAACAATTGCTGGTGGAATCTCGAAACCAGATTAAGCAATCGGCCCAATGAAATTTGGATAGGAGCCTCCAAAATGCATTCCAACCCCGACTCCCTTTGCAGAGAATTTGCCCACCTCTTAGCTTGGTTCCAACAACGGAGTTGCTTCGACCACCGTCGGACCATTTCCTGGTAAGTGTAATTTGAACTTGGCTTGAGTCTCCACCTCTAATTGAACAATTGGTTCTGCAAACTGCACCTTTCGTACCTCACTGGGTGTCATTGCGGACTCTGGAAGAGACATCAATGATGGCTCCTTTGTCACCAACTCGTAGAATTGGCATCACACATGTTCCTGAGCTGACCCCAATCCAGCATCTTGTCACCATTCTTGGGAGTCATCGGTCCTCACAGCTTGGTACTAGCATGGGTGATTATGCTAATCTCTGGGCACACCAGCAAATCATCATCAACAATGTGTACCATCAAAGTGCTACACATTTTTCCAGACATTTTTTGCCACTTCATGCATTGCCGATCCCATTCCTAAGACTCCACCAATGGCCTTCGCCCAAGCAAAACCGATAGGTTTCAAGCGATTCTGACCATGACCTCCACCTCCACATCTGTGTCTGTGGCCACCGTCGCCTCTACCTCATTGGAACGTCTGTTGCTAGGGTTGGAATGCTTGCTGTTGCGGCTCTTCTTGCACAAAAGATGCAGCCACATCTTGCTCTGCTGACCACTGGCCATGCCCATTGTAATGGCACTCCACTGTGTTCTGTGTACTAGTTAAGCCAATCACACACCAATTCGCATTAAGAGCACACTCGACTGTGACCAAGATTGCAACAGTGAGTACACTTCCTTCAAGCCTTTAGGTATGGATCCTTCTCCGAAAGCCATTGGTGCACCCTTACCTCCTTTACAGGCTCTCTGGGTCTTCGTCTCTACTTTTGAGTCAGAATCTTCCAAATTGGTACCTTCACACCTTCCGTCCAAACTGGTCGCATCCAAATCTTCCTCACTGCCATCCGACTTCTTGGATTTTGACATTTTCTTCTTGGATTTGCTCTTCCCCGATTTGCAGTTTTTGGATGTCCTCCTGTGCAACGATTTCCCCGCTCGCATTGCTTGCGCCATGATCACCACAAGCGTTGTCCATGTCTGATCCATTGTGGCCAACGCCATTTGCAGATCCCGTGACAACCCCAAAATGAAGTAGTAATTGAGTACCTCCTGAGCAGGTCTTTGAGCTGCTGGCACACGTTGCAAGAGTAAATTGAATTTGGATGCATAACCTTCCACATCCTTATCGCCTTGATCCAAGCTATGCAATCTCTCCAGAGTTTGTGGAATCATTTTTTCTTGACCAAATTGCCTCAAGAATGCATCATGGGCTACATCATATGTGGCAAAATTGTTTAGTACATACTCTGCCAAGCAGCGTGTTACCGTACTTGATAAGGTTGACTCAAAAATTGCCTCTTGTTGGAGCGATATCACAACTCCCTTATTGTTAATCCCATACACCTTTTTGAACATCCAAACATGCGCATCAGAATCGTTTGACTTTTTCCCCAAAAACTTGGCATACTTGATGTTACCTGTCACAACCACAGGAACTGTCGTAGCCATCACAGTGCCTCCCACATTTGGCGCTCCTCCAAATGGCCTTCCTTGACCAAAGAGATTGCGAGAAGCCATCAAAACTACAATTGGAGACAAAGATGCACTCAGCACCCGGCGTGCATCAATCGAGACCCGTACTTGCAGCTTTGGCAGTGAAACTAAATGTGCAGTGGACTCTGACACC
The DNA here is from genome assembly GCF_047967505.1 of Dipteris shenzhenensis. Classification (NCBI taxonomy): domain Eukaryota; kingdom Viridiplantae; phylum Streptophyta; class Polypodiopsida; order Gleicheniales; family Dipteridaceae; genus Dipteris; species Dipteris shenzhenensis. The sequence goes on along the minus strand of NC_141611.1, from coordinate 49,480,741 downwards.
AATTGACCCCTCCCAGAGCTTCTTGTGGACTGTCGTCTCCATGCTCAGGATCATTATTGTGCCATCTCAGCTGCATCATCAGTGTCAAGGGATCAAGAGGCCCTTTTGATCATGTGTGTGTGCATGCCTATTGGGAAGCAAACAATCGCAAAATGCACTGCCATGACCATCAGATGAGGTTCTTCACTAGAATTTCCACACTTGCTCGACCGTAAGCAGGATGCTGGTGGGGGTCAGATCGCGTCCGATGGAGTTCATCTTGAAATCCACGGATGTGCCTCCTCACCACAGCAATCTCCTCTCGAATCTCCTTTGGAGTGAGTGCAACTCCATGCAAACCTCCATGTGAAGTGCCTCCGTAAAGATGGCAAGGAGGGGATGACATGAGCACTCAATTGCCCCCGATCATGAATTCCTTGTGTGATGGTAAGAATGCGCATCGTGATCGCCAATGTGTAGAATCATAAATACATGCATACACTACAGGAAACAATAGACAAATGATATGCATAACATCCACAAGAACAGAATATAGATATGCAAGAGAATGATAGAACATTGAAGAACACTATAATCTAGATCAATAACTTGCACAACATCTGTGTACACAATGACATTGGAATGCTAGTAATAACATGCATGCAGAACCGTCTAATGGTTAGAGAAGTAGTCGTTGAAGACTAGAATTGCTTGGAGATCCGAACCGTCAACCCTTGCAGCTAATGTGCCCTCACACACCTCTCTAGGTCACTACTGCTAACCCGCATGGTTATGCAATAACAAACATGCATGAGCACATCTTGGGGTGTCTTGGTAGACAAGGATGACTAAGATAGTACTAAGAAAATGTAGTCTCATTGCAAGAAACAATATTCCACTTATCCTAAAAAATGGAGAATGTATTTGGGACTATGTTTCTTTTAGTAAATCCCAAACTAACCACCGCACTTGTTTTTGTAAATCCCAAATGATAAATCCCATGCTATAAATCTCATGCTATATCCAAAACAACCATCATGCTGGCTTTATTAAATTATTTTTATAAAATTAATCCCAAACGATAAATCCCATGCTTGTTTTTAGTATTCCCAACAACCATGCCCATGCTGGTTTTATTAAAATCCATAACAAATCCACACATCCACAAATCCATTGATCTTGTAATAATAGAAGAAAACCACCTCATTGATGGCTGTTAATATCCTAGTTCAACCAACCACTGTGCTGGCAATCACTTATCCTACACTATTGTTGTGCTATCCATGCACTACTACCGTGCTATCCTAAAATTTTTTGCATAGTTCTATACTAAATAGTCCCCTTTAGACTGGTTATCTTTAACTATCAGATTTCAACCACCGGGCTACTTAAAACATTTAAGTACTAACATGGAAGAAAGTCTACAAAAAATTAGGTATTACAAGCACCATAGATCAAGGATGAATATGGTAGGCCGAGAAAGTCCACATGTCCAAGATGGCAGGCTGAGAAAGTCCAAGAAATTCCTATAAGATTTTTGCTTTTTCAAAAATACAATGACATTTTGTGGCTCAAGGAGATTCCAAACTCCCAACTATCTTATCAACCTCTCTATAGAAATCATCTCCTAGCTCTTTAGGATAGTCTAATGAACCATCGCATACCTCTTCACACACTCAGATCACACACTACTTTCATGTCTATGTCGACTTGTACACCCATAGTAACTCCTCCAAGTTGCTTAGGATCCTCTTCATCTTGGTATATGCGCTCTATAACACTTCGTGCCTCCATCATCTTCTGCCAAAAGAAACCTACATCATGAGCTTGACAAGTACCTTAAAGGAGCAAGAAAAACAATAGTCAAGGAAATTAATATTCACCATCTTTGTCAACTCCAAGTAATACATCCACCACCGAAGCATGTCCTCCTTGTAGCTATTTTCCTCCTTCTTCTTCGAGTCTATTTTTGCAAGGAGGTCATCCAACATCGTTTTCAAATACAACAAAATCATTCCAAAAAATTTTGGGTATGCCATAGATTAACAGTAGGTGGATCCGTGTACAGAGTTTTAGGGAAAGAGTTCATTGAGCTCGACCTTCTAATTCTTTAGTCTCACATTAGTTGTCTAATCAAAATTTTTCATCTCACATTAGTTGTCTAATCAAAATCTTTCAGTCTCACATTAGTTGTCTAATTGAAATCTTTCATCTCACATTAGTTGTCTAATCAACATCTTTCATCTCACATTATGGTCCTTGGTGTGTCAAAGGACACCACCTAGTCACATAGCTGAGAAAACATTGCCCAAGTAAATTCTAAAGAAGATTAATAATTCAATAAGTTACACACAGATTACATCTCAAAGACTTCTTTCCTTTAGATGCCCCTCCCTTCATGTCGCTTCCTCTTTCCTTGATTTGAGCTTCATGTGGTTGTAGGCTCAACCCTTCTTGCTCCTTTCTAAAAAGGGCCTAGTTCTTCACTTCAAGATCCTTTTCCTCATGGTCAGGGTCGGTCATTTTTAAGCTCCTTGTCTTTTGCATTTTTTGACCTAAAGGAAAATTGAGCTACAACATCTACTTTCTTGTCATAGATAGTAGTTGTAGAGCAAGCAGGCACATTTGATCTGTCCATGACTTGGGCAATGGAAAATGGCATTCTCTACATAGCGATCTAGCATGCACAAACACCCCAAAGAAAAAAATGTGCATAGGGTGGTAGCACGCAGGCCATTGGATCATGTAGCCATCTATGATGGGGGTATGGTAGACCATGCATTTTGGACCCTGGTGCATAGCAGGATAGGCATCTATTTAAACTATTGTGGCCGTCAATACCATAGTATTGCTCTGTACATGATGAAGTTGCTTCTTGGCTCCTTCCTCCCTCATCCTAAGGCTATAGATATTCTCCTTCTTTGTTGGAACACTGAAAGGAAAGAGTAGAGTTGACACAAAATCAGAATACTTGCATATAGAATGAAGAAGAAAGAGGTCCTTAAGTAGGCACCTCATACAAGGTCACTGACATCACTGATGACCTCAAAGCTCCTCAATCATCTCCTCAATCTGCTCCTAGATTCACTCAATCATCCTATGTGGCTTTTCCACCACCTAACTGTGCTTGTGGGCACCTAACTGTGCCTCTAGCACTCACACATAGAAACATAAGGTGTGCCTGAGGCATACACCTTGAGATGTCCCAACAAAACCCCCCTCAAGGAAATGCCTCAGGCTATGTCAAGGATACATCTAGTCTCATAGTTTCTCATGCCATCTCATGGTGGTCAAGGATAAATCTATGGCTAGGTTCTCATGCTAGCAAGGGTTTCCTTGGGTGTAAGGTAAACAGAAAGGGATACAAACAGACCTTCCAATGGTTATCTCCCCTACATGTACATGCACACAATGTCTATAGGAGGTACCATGGAACAAAACATACACTTGGCCTACATCATAAGGTGACCAGAGGTGTTTACAAAACACACAAAACACAACACACAATAATTTATTTTCATTCATTTTGGAGGACTATCCAGGCTGAGTACCTTGACATAAAAGAGAGATCTGGAGCATACATAGAGATGATTTAAAATGCATAATCTTCATGTGATGCCTCATCTTGTGGAGGCAAATTCACTGTAAGTAGATTTACATTTTCTGTCTTTGCTTTGTCTCTGCAGAACTTCTCACTATGGTTGTTTTTGCCACAGTGCTTACATGGATTAACTTTGAAGCAGTCCTTTGAAAGGTGATTTGTCTTTCCACAGTGATTGCAAGGAGAATACTTGCCCTTCTGGAATTTCATAACATAAGCAGTGTCATTGCCTTTCCTTAACTCCATATGTCTTTCTTCTTCTTGGAGAGCTGAGATGATGCCTTCAAGGTTTGGATTGGGAAGATTATTCAAAGTGCTTACAATGTGATCAAAGCTTTCAGGCATACTCTTAAGTAGTACTGCCATAGCATCATCAGGGGTGATAGGAGAGTTGATAGAAGCTAACTGAGTCATAAGACTCCGCATATAGTTGACATGGGTAGCTAAAGTAGTATCACTTGCCATCTTTAATTCAAAGAAAGAGATTTTAAGTGATAGTTTAGAAATATGAGAGCTTGCACCAAAAATCAAATCTAGCTTCTGCCATGCTTCCGATGGAGACTCCAAGTTAGATATATGATGTATGTAATCATCACCCAAAGCTAAAGCAATTATACCATATGCTTTTTCTTCTCTTGCTGGATCCCTTGCCGGTCATGTCAGAGCTGAAGATTCTCCAGCATTTGAGGCCGTAGAAGAAGCGGTAGGAGTAGGTTTGACAAGTCCCCATAAGTTCTCCCGCATTAATGCAAATTTTACCTTCATTTGCCATGTATGGAACCCCTTTCCATTGAACTTCTCAAGATTATATAAAGTAGCCATGAGAGGGTCTAACCCAGATATTGGGCAGTGTCTATCTCTCTTACAAGGCAAAAAGAACTGAAATACTTCCAAAGTATAGCCACTTGATGTAGCAAATAGTAGTGACTAGTTTTCAAACAATGATGCTACTTTTGCATGCTTCATAGGAGTGAATGAAATAAACACTTTCCAATCACAACCAAGTCTAGCAAGTCAAAACAAAACTGAAGCAACACTTGTAGTGAAGTTATTAAAAACTTCAAAAGACCAGAAATGCTAGAGTAGCATTTTATGTAGCATCATTTTCAAAAGTATGTCAAAACTGTCAAAACTAGAGAGCTGAACTTGGAGGGCTCATATCACACTCTTCAAAGCAAAAGAAAGAGGGCTTTCTGAGGCAAAAGAAAGCTGGTATACCACAGTAGATCCTCTAGGAAGAAGAGGCGAAAATATGCGTCAGGTCGCCTTCACGTTCTTGAACAAAGTCGACTAGTTTTTCTATGTTTTCTCCTTCAATATGCAGCCATTGCTACTCAGATTTCAGCACAAGGTAGCTCTAGGTATGGAGAAGCTTGCCCTGGAAGGAATTAGGAAAAGACAGAGCTGGTGCAGAGAACTTGCAGTAGAGAATTTCGACGACTTTTCTGCAATGGCGACGAGCAGCGCGCGAATTTCGTCAATTCCTTCCAGCCCAAAGTTTGCCCCAACCAGAGGGATCTCCAGCAGAAAGGGCGTGGGAAATGGTTGAGGATTGAAGGAGAACAAGCTCAAGCAAATTTTTGGGAGAAGAGGGAGAGATGGTGAAGAAGAAGAAGAAGAAGATGATGATGATGTGGCAGAAATGGGCTCAAGGGGGATCAAATGGCTCTGATACCATGTTGGAACACTGAAAGGAAAGAGTAGAGTTGACACAAAATCAGAATACTTGCACATAGAATGAAGAAGAAAGAGGTCCTTAAGTAGGCACCTCATACAAGGTCACTGACATCACTGATGACCTCAAAGCTCCTCAATCATCTCCTCAATCTGCTCCTAGATTCACTCAATCATCCTATGTGGCTTTTCCACCACCTAACTGTGCTTGTGGGCACCTAACTGTGCCTCTAGCACTCACACATAGAAACATAAGGTGTGCCTGAGGCATACACCTTGAGATATCCCAACATTATTCTCCCCCACTCTTTGTTCACTCTGTGCAATGGCTTCATTTGAATCCCTCAGCATCTGTTGAAGCTGCTTAAATTGCTCAAAAACATCAACATGGGCCATTTCCAAGACTTCCACTCTATTTTGGAAATCTCTCAAGACGATGGACTACTTTTCAAAACTTTTGAAAGCCACGGCAAGATCGTGCACAACCCTTTCATAATCTTGTTGCAGGGTCTTGTAGCTTACTCTTTGAACTTCTAACAATGTTTCAAAAACACAACCTGACCAAATAAGAAGAGGGGAGAAGAGAAGAGTGGAGATGAGGAGAGAGGGCATAGCTAGATTGCACACCACAAATGACTGTACACTAGATTTAGTTGAAAAAATTAAGTATATACAAACCCATTTAAGGTTAGGGTTAGGGTTAGGGCATCTAACCCTTTCCTTTATAGCACTCTATTGGGTTAGTGCTATGCACATATGATCACATGATGCTGCTATGCACATATGATCACATGATGCTGCTATGCATACATGATCACATGATGTTGAGCATAAACTCTCCACACCTTCCCTCAAGATCAACATCATGAAGTAGGCCTTCCTTCAAGATGATGATTCTTGGGAATTGAAGAAGGACTGAACATTACATTCCATCACACCCCTTTAATGGGAATGTCTTTCCTCTGCATCAAACCAAGAGCTAGGCAGTTTTTCTCGAAAATCTCTTTACCGAGTGGTTTGGTAAAGATGTCTGCAACATTCTCTTTGCTATCACAATGTTGCAGTGTGATTCATCAAGTAACACTCTTTCTCTGGTGAAGTTATCTTTGACATCAATGTGCTTTGTCCTGTAGTGATATACTAGATTCTTGGCCAATGCTTGAGTCGATTGATTATCATAGTATATTGTTGTTGGCTTTGAGTCATTAAAGTAATCTATTTCTGAGAATAGTCTTCTGAGCCATATAGCCTCAAATACACCTGTAGTGAGTGCCCTATATTTTGCTTCAATCAAAGACAAAGAAACAGTTGGTTGTTTGTTTAACAACTAGGATAGAGCTCCTTGACCAAGGAAAAATGCATATCCCTATGTCAATCTCCTAGTCTCATGATCTCTGGCATAGTCACTGTCACAACATCCATGCAACCGTGGATGACTTCCTTTGTATTCTATTCCAAACTGTCTTGTACTCTAATGTATCTCAAGACTCTTTTGGTTGCATTCCAATGAGACTGTTTTGGATTTGCCATAAACTATGCTAGTGAACTTACTGCATAACAGATATCTTTTTTTTTTTTTTCCATGAAAAAGACTTCTATTAAGTAAGAACAAAAACCCATGAGAGCAAGCTCAAAGCGGAATACATCATGAAATCATGAGGATAATAAAAAACCCCTCAGAGTGAGGTGGAAAGAAGCCAAGGTTGAGTCCAAATTCCAAATTCCAAAATTCCAAAATTCAAATTTTCAATTCCCTCCCTCATTCTCTCTCCTCCCTCCCTCCCCCCCTCCTCCCTCCCCCTGCCTCACTCCCCCTCCTCACTCCCTCCTCCCCCTCCCTCCTCCTCCCCCTCCCTCCATCTCTCGTCCCCTTCCCCTCTCCTCCCCTCCCCCTCCTCACTCCCTCCTCCCCCTTCCTCCTCCTCCCCCTCCCTTCCTCCCTCCTCCATGCCTGCTCCTTCTACCCTCCCCCTCCCTCCCCCCCCCATGCCTACTCCTCCTGCCCTCCCCCTCCCTCCTCCTCCACTACTGTTCCTCTTCCCCCCTCCCTCCTGCTCCTCCCTCCTCCCTCCTTCCTCCTCCATGCCTACTCCTCCTCACCCTCCACACCTGCTGGTCTACCCCCCTTTCCTCCTCTTCAACTACTGGTCCTCCCTCCCCCATCCCTCCTCCTCCTCGCCCTACCTCTTCCTGTATGCTACTCCTTCAAGCCTGCATCTCCACACCTTCTCCTTCTCTACACTCCTTTAGTCATGGCACCATTCGAGGATGTCTCCAACAAGTACCAGGTTCACTTAGAGTTGGAGGCTCAATATGCAAGCACACGTAGTCTAGGATTGAGGGGAGCTTCCAAAATATGTCCAATGAGATTACACTCTTTTGTGGTACACTATTTGTGACTAAGGTTTTTATTATGTTCTTCTTTAGGAACTTCATGGAAGATGTGATGGGAAGAACGAACGGGGATGATATTGACCGTTCATATGCTCTAGCTAGTTTATTAAAGTCAAGCGATGTCATTGGGATACTAAGGGACCCAAGACACAAGCGCCTACATGTGCAAGTTGCTGAGGAGGTGATGAAGGACTTCAAGGATATTGTGGATGCAAAGGAGATTCTTATAGCTTGTGATACTGCCAGTGTAATTTGTGAAGCTTACACATCTGTTTTCAAAATTTTCAAGTCTGCTATTTTGAGAAAGTATAAGAAGTCTACAATGCCCCTATCCACACCTTGGTCTATGAGATGTGCATGGCGAGAAACAAACCAATGTGCAAGAGAAATGCTTGGAGGGTACCATTGTGTAAGGGGCACAATGAGTTGGAAGAGTAAAAAGAAATCTGGCTTGCAAACCTTTGAGATGAATGCTTTCAAAAATGTCTACTTAGATGTTGAGAAACTACAACAAGAAATGGTCAAATTCTATGGCATGAGAGAAGATGGTAAGAGGAAATCCATTATAGCATTGCATTTTACTTAGTTCATTTCCTATATCATGTTTATCCTAACGATTTTTCTCTTTTGTTGTATAGATTGCAATGGAAAGCTCATATTTGTCATCAAAATGGATGAAGCTCAATTGGTGAAAGAACACAAGTTAGAGAGAGTCAGCATCTACATTATGAATAAAGCCTTAACCTTTGTTCAAGGGGATGAAGAAGTAGAGCAAGATTTCTCAGTGCAATCAAAGAAAGATATATGGTGGCTTGCAACATTTGAGACTCCAAAAGAGTGCCATGAGACATTGAAGTGGGTTCTAGATAGAATAGGAATCCCATCGACCATCCGAAGACAAGAGGAAGGGCAAACATTAACAGTTAATGGCCATGGAACCTTTCAAGTTGAATGGCATCTTACTGGTGATTTGAAAACCCTCAAGTGCTTGCATGGTTGTGATATAGGGGCAAATGCAATGAACACATGCCTTTATTGCATGTGTTCGCAACATAAGCAAAAGGCTGGCTTACAATGGGAGAATGGCATTCTATCTTGCAGCCAAACGCAAGCTCTGAATCATGACCAGAAGGATCCAAAGTGGGATCCCATCTTACTTATCCCACTTGAGAGAGTACACATATGTACTTTACACGCAGAACTGTGTGTACTTGATAAGTTGTTGTATTTGCATCTTGTTTATGCTTGGAATTTAATTCCACAAGAAGTATCCACACGGTGCATTGCAGAAGCTGAGAAGTTGTTGTCAGAGATGGGATTCCATGGAGGACATGTCAAAATTAAGGAGGATAAGAAAATGTCTGGGGCAACACAGAATCTTCCTGCAAAAGTGTCCATGGGTGGAGGGAAGGCAAGGAGATTCCTATCGAACCACAATCTCGACAAAGACAAACATACATTGTCTCAAAGTAGTTTGGGTTGGGAAAAGTGGAAAGCATTGTGTGAATGCACGACCAATAAGGCTTCTCATCCTCAAGTAGCAATTTTGAGAGCTAAAGTATGGACAAAGGTAGATCCATTAATAAAACTGCTTCACCAGGTTCAAATCGATGAGATGTATTATGAAAGGTTCAGGATGGATGTGAAAGAGTTTATGCAATTAATAGTGAAAGCATGGGGGAAGTTGCACATTATGCATTACATGGTAATCTTGGCACCATCGTAATATTTAGCACTTGCTTTATAAACAATTTTTGTTGCTGATTTGATTCTCATCCTATTTGCAGCATATTCTCTATGCACACGGACCATGGTTTGTACAAAATTGGGGTCCTTTGTCAATTTGGAATACACAAGGCATGGAGAAGTCGCACTATAGAGACAAAGTAGCCTACTTCAAGAACTCAAGGCATGGTGGTGGTGTCACTCATAGCAATGCATTGCATGAGATGTTCGACTGGTTTTTTAGATGTTTACTAGGAAGGACTTTGACGTCTGAAAAGGCAAAGGCATCAGAACTTGCAAAATCAGTTCAAATTGTATCAAAGAATAGAAGGCATACCCAAGGCATAGTGCTTGGAAAGCATCCATAGGGAGTCAAAACAAATATGAAACAAATATATTGCTTGTTTTGACCACAATTTGTGTACGCACTCTTTAATATCTTGCTTATTTTGACCACAATTTTTGCACTCACATGACGTGGGGAAATTGGGGACATGGTGAAGGAGGGGGAGAGAAGGGAGGGGCATGGGGTGGGGCAAGGGGAGGGGTGGAGTAGTAGCAAGGGTGGGGGGAGGGGGGGATGGGGGGATGGGGGAGGGCAAGTGGGGGGAGGGCGATGAGGGTGGGGCAGGGGGCATGATGAAACCCTAAGTGTAATTAAAAGAGATGTCAAAACATGATGGGCCCTTATAAAAAGATTTTAAAAACCCTAACTCTCATTATTCAATGGCAAGAGTGAAGAACACTGCTAGACCCACTGGACGCCACCTCCACCATTCCTCCTCTAGCTCCACCACCTCCATGGCATCCACGCACACGAACCTATCTGGGTCTGGTGGCACCTCCCCCATCTCTGGTGAGCCCTCCCCCAATTCCTCTAGGTCCCGTGAGCCCACTCCCCACCAGTCTCCTAATCCTTCTTCTCCTCCCAAGTCCTGTGAGCCCTCGCTCCCCATCCCCAAGAGCATGAGCCTTCCCCTCAGCCTTCCCCTCAGCCTCAGCCTCAGCATGACCCTCAACCTTCCCCTCAGCCCCTCAGCCTTCCCCTCAGCCTTCCCCTCAACCTTCCCCTTGGCCTTCCCCTCCCCATGAGATCCCTCTCCCGATCGAACAAAATGTGTTCGATAACCTCCCAGATATAGAGAGGCTTCCTGAGGGTCAATAGACTTCCAAGAAGAGCACCATCTTCCCTCTCCCAAAGATACAACCCATGGCAGAGATGACCCCTGTGCCTATGAGGAGGGTAAAGCAGACTCCGAGGAAGCCCCATCCCAAAGAAGGCCAAATCTCTGGATGTCAGCGAGAGGAGAACTCAGAGGAGGACCAACACGATGATTCTAGGGAATCGAAGAAGGATTGAGCATTGCATTCCATCATGGGGTTCCTAAATCCTCATTATTGTTAGGGATGGCTCCTGTGTTGATGTAGTAATGCTTTAATCGTCTCCCGTTGATTGTTGTGGTAAATTGGACTCTGTCTAGAGTTTCTATTAGCAACACAACTCCAATTAAACTCATCTTCTTAACTCTATAATGTCCTTGACCTAGATATTTGAGCTTTCCCTTACGAATCTTAACATTGGAGAGCAAGACTAGGTCACCTTCCTTGATGTCTTTGTCTTTAAGGTTTCTGTCAAACCATGCCTTTCTTCTTCATTTTTCTATTGTCATGGCAGGGCATGGTAGGCGACTAATTCGGTCTATGCATGCTTCTCCAATTGATATAGTCTTTCTTTCAGGGATGCGTGATCTCCCATGCATTACTATACTGCTATGCATAGGCTTGGTATTACAAATGCCAGTGGGACCATAGCTTCATGGCTGTACACCAACTGAAAAGGTGTATTCCCTATACTGACCTTAAGTGTGGTTTGATATGCCCATAATGCTGCATTTAGTTTCTCTACCCAATAAAGATGCTTTCATTCTACTACCTTAGTGAGGACAATGCATAATATTTTATTGGTGGATTCGGCTTGTCCATTCCCTTGGGGCTAGTAGGGTGTGCTTTTTCTATGGATCACCATAAAGCCAGACAAGAGTTCTTGGATAACCTCATTCACAATATGAGTGCCTCTCTCTGACATAATTTCAATGGGACATCTGAATCGGGTGATCACATTCTCATACAAGAACTTTGATGTGCTTCTGGCATCTGTCTATCTAATTGCTTTAGCACCAATCCATTTGATAAAGTAATCAGTGGGGCCACAATAATGTAGCATGCATGTGTTCCCTTTGCTATTGGATGTATGGGACCCACAACATCAATCCCCCATTTTTCAAATGTTTTTGTGCAACAACTATTGTTGGGGGATTAAAGTCCTTGTGTTGTGGTTTAATAGCTCATTGGCATACATCACAGCACTTTTGCCTAAAGTGTTTGGCCACAAGTAGCCTAAGAGGAGGATTTTTCTTGTTGTTGCTTCCCCTTGGAAGTATCCTTAGACTTCACTGAGGATTGGCATAATCTCATGTGGCATTTGAAATCTCCTTAAACCTGGTCCTTCCCATCTTGTATAGTTGTCCTGATGAGTTGATAGGGTGTAGCTTTTAGAATAAATTTTTGGCATCCATTGATTTCATGTCAGGGGGTGGTTTTCTTGCCATTAAGTACCCAATGATGTCTGCAGACTAGTCAAGCATAGCATCAATTATTTAATTCTTGTAGGAGTGGAAGCCATCGAGTGATCCCACCTATGGTACATGGTTGATGCACAAGATACAAAAAGGCTTAATGATCTATGTAGAAGATAAAGTCAATAGCCACCAATAGAGAGTGTCAAAATTTCTTCATGCTGCAAATCATTGCCAAAGCTTCTCTTTCTATTGTGCTATAATTCACCTCTGCATCATTTAGCTACCTACTTGCAAAGTATATTGGGTAGTCTTTGTTGTGTTTCCAGGTTAACATAGCACACTCCATACTGCATAGTTGGAACCATCTGTATGTACATGAAATTCAATGTCCCAATTTGGTGCCATTAGGATAGGGACTATGAGATCAATCTCCACTTGAGGGTTTCAAATTCTTGTTCACATTCATCTACCCATATGAAGTTGACTAGGTGCTTATATAGGGGCCTTGCAATCATAACATACCTAAGTATGAACCTTCTATGGTATCCAGCATGGCCCATGAAGACTTGAACACCCTTTGCATTTAGTGGGAGGGGAAGTTCCATGATGATCTTTATTTTTTCCATGTTAGTTGCAATCCGATGTTGAGAGGCGATGTGTCCCAAGCTACTCCATGTGTTACCAAGAATTTGCATTTGAGAGGATTTAAATACATTCCATACTCCCTAAATTTTTTAGTACTTCTTCAAGGAATTTCAAGTGATCCTTCTTTCCTATATGTATGCACAAGTCATCGAGGAAGACTTGTAGGAATGTGTTTAGGAATGCTTTGAAAGTAGTGTACATGACCCTTTAAAAAGTTGTTGGGGCATTGAATAATCCAAATAGCATGACTCAATGTGCAAAACTTCCCCATTTAGTGGCAAATGTTGTCTTTGCTTAATCTTCAGGAGTGATCTAGACTTGGTTGTACCCACACTGAACCCATCTAAAAAGCTATACACTTTAGACCAAGCTAACCTTTCTAAAACGAGTTCAATCAATGGTAGGGGGTAGTGATCTCTGATTGTTGCTACATTGACGTTCTTGAGATTCACGCATATTTTGAGCTTCTTATTTTTCTTAGGAACAATCACAATTGGTGACACCCAATCGGTATGCTTGATCTAATAAATGAAACCGGCATCCAATAACTTTTCTAGTTCCTCATAGACATGGGTGCCATACTTGGTATTTATTCTGTAGGGTCCACATACCTTAGGTTTCGATCCTTCACTAATCGATATTGTATGTATTGCAACTTTAAGGGAAATTCCTTTCATTTTCTTGTAGGACCAAGACATGCAATCTCAATATTCCATCAACAATGGTTTTAATTCTTTTTCTTCTTCTAGAGTAAGTTGTTCGTCGATGTATATAGGTCTTTCTTCTTCTCCATCCAAGGCAAGATTCAATTTTCTTATCTTAGCTAGCCCTTCATACACTAGTGTACCCTGAATATTCTCTATTTTTGTGAGCTTTGATTCCCTAACTGTCTTGGGCATTGCTAATTTTGCTTCTCCCTTGGTGTAGTTTTTGAAGCAATCGAGAACTTCCCTTAAGCCATCATGGCACTTTGAGGTGCTTGCATGGCTACTAGCTCCATTGGATGTTGTGGAGGATGTTTGGTCCAATTCATATGTGTTTCCTTGCACTTCTTTTTGTGAGTATTCGCCATTTCACTCTTCATTATTACATTGGCATTAAACTTGCAAAGTTTTTGGCGTTGTGAGACTAGTGATGGATTTATTTTTTTTTTGGTAGAAAAAGTTTTTGACTAGTGATGGATTTTCAATAGGAGTCCAGGGAGCGGTTCTTCGGCCATACATGCACCTTCAAGTCCTTTAGGATCCCATTAGAAATTTGGGGACTCAAGTGCTTTTGTGGGCTTTGTAGAATCCAATACGACCACTCTGGTCAACATTCTTCCAAATTCATTAAACTGCTCTCCCTTGTCCTTTCAGCATTGCACACCCTCCTCCTTTTTCCTTGATTGATTGCTATTAGCTAGTGCTGAAAGGTCTATCTTGGGGTATTCTATGGCCATGAGTGCTTGTAGGATTGCTAAGTTATTTTCAAATACTTGACCTTCCAATGTGGTTGTTGTCTCTATGCCAACATGGACCTAGGTAGCATAGAATATGTGTGTAGAGTAGTAGCAACAAAGCTCCGCTTGTACTTGCATAAGGCAGGAATAATCTCTCTTAGGAATCCTCAACATGCAAGTCCTACATGCAACTCCTACATGCAAGTACTAGAGTTCTACTTTGGTATTTCAAGCAATTGTCTCCAAGTGTCCATGCTTCCTTGCACTCCACATCCAAAAGCATATGTCCTAACCTTGCAACTCCTCCTCCCCTCTCCTGCAACCTTGAAACCCCTCCTCTCCCTCTCCTCCTCTCAACTCCTCCTCCTCCCAACCCCTCCTCCCTTCTCCTCCCTCATCCTCCTCCCTTCTCCTCCATCCTCCTCCTCCCTTCTCCACCCTCTCCTCCTCCCTTCTCCACCCTCTCCTCCTCCCTTCTCCTCCCTCCTCTTCCTCCCTTCTGCACCCTCTCCTCCTCCCTTCTGTGCCCTCTCCTCCTCCCCCCTACTCTTACACCTTCTTCCTCTCCCACTCCTATGCTCCCCCTAAACCCTTAGTCCCTCAACCCTTGACCTCCATGATCTACAAGGGAGACGAGTTCTCTACCATGTACTCTACCTTGAACCTTGGATCCACCCTGGAGCCTCCTTCTAAACCTTGGAATCTCCTTCTAAACCTTGGAACCTCCTTCTAAACCTTGAACATCCCTTCAACCCTTAAAGTCCTCCTAAACCCTTCAACCCCCAATGAAGTCAAAAGCCTTCATTACCCCAATCATGATGATGCACGTTCCTTTCACACATGCATGCACTATGTTTGCTTACCACACTTAAGCCTACGTCTCTCACCAAAATATGACCCGAGGTCCTAAGCTAGACTTATACTACAAACAACAACATCGATATATCTATAGGTGACAAAAAGCCTCGAAACCCTACATACTGATGAGAATACCCTGCTCTTCCTACGAAAGTTGTGGGAAAGGGCCAACATTTGGTACTGTCTCAAGTAATGAGTAAACATACGCCAATATGTATAAAAAACAAGCTACCACAAACCTTTACAAACATAGCACTCAAGGGCAAGGAGAGTAAAAAAATTTCTATTTCCAGCCAAAAATATCAACCCTAAGCATCAACCTTGGGTTACTACCTTAAAAACATTTCTATATTTCTTAAAAATAAGATACTTGAAGAACAAATCAGGCTATATATTGGACACCAATGTATAGAGCTCACAATTTCAAACATTTCACCTTTTTACAGAAGAGCAATCCAAGCTAACCATGAAAAGTTATGGCCCGAGAAGAGTTTAGGGTTTAACCCTAATCCTAAACCCATTCCTATAAAAACCCACTCCACCCCCTCATTCTTCTTCTTTCACATCTAGCCTCCATCCTCTTCCCCCTTTGGAGCCCCACACAAGACCCTCCTCCCTCTCCACCATCAACCACCACCCTAGTCCTATCCTCATCAGTGAGTTAATCGAGCCCTTCTCGTAGCGATAACCTAGCCATCCACCCACCATCCATTCACCCTCAACAATTTTGTTACATCGAGAAAAACTTAGGAGAGCATTGCAAGTGATCATCCCCTTCTCCCTTTGAATTTTCATCAAGGTTTTACATTCGTCAAGTTTCCACCACCCCTCCCCCTCCCCCTCCCCCCCCCCCCCTCCCTCTACCACCACCCCCTCCCTCCCCCCCCCCCTCCCCTCCCCCTCCCCCTCACCACCCCACCCCCCCCCTTCCCCCACCCCCCCCTCTCCACCACCACCCCCCCTCCCCCCCCCCCTCTCAACTACCACCACCCCCCTCCCCTCCCCCTCCACCCCCCCCCGTTCCCCACCACATAGGTGACGGAGCATGCCCTGCCCCACCTCCCTTTCTTGTGCTCGATGTGTGTTAATCCATATGGAAGCAATGAGGCACACAAAGTAACTCTTTATTTCAAGAGTGGTAACATATATAGGCAACTGCCTCCATGTAGGTAGATTCCAGATCCACAATCATCTCCCTGATTATCTCAATCAATCACCTCCTATGATCACTCACTCAACACACCATCCTGACACACCTAACTAGAACCTTCTAGCACACCTACACTCACACACTTCTTGCATAAGACTCCAAGCCCATAGGCACACACACACACACACACACATCAATTTGCCCCTTCATTCCCCCCCACAAATTGATGACCCTCATCCCTCAGTAGTAGTACATGGGATGCTCCATGACTTGCCCACCATCATGTGGCAATACTCATGGCCCCAACCTATGACTCACTCTTTAGGATTCTTGGTTTACAACTAGGAGATGGACATTGACTATGTATGTAAAGCCCAATGAGTCCAACAAGGAAAAATCTCAAAAGACTAACAATATTTTAAGGATGGACTATCCATGGCAGAGAACCATTATTGACCTCACACACATATAACTTAGAAAACATATGGATCCTTACCCTTGTCAGATTTGACTTGGGTGTTGTAAGTAGTGAGAGCTTTGACATTCTTTGGTTATCCTTCTTCTTCAGTTTCTGCTTCCTCAACAAGATTGGCTGAACATCTCTTCTTGGCATAACATTCCTTTTCAAAGTGTCTAGGTTTGCCACAAAAGCTACATTTCATTTTGCTCTTTCCCTTGAAGTTGCTTAAGTTGTTTTTGGCCAAATATGCCCCTTCTTTCTAATATGCCCCTTCTTTGTAATATCTTTCTCTCCTCTTCCAAGGGTGATGCTTCAATTTCTACTAGACTTATCTCTGGAATATTGGTGAGTGTGGTTACAATAGTGTCATATTCTTCAGTGAGACTTCTAAGTAAAATGGCAATTACAATATCTTCATCAAGATTAAACTTAATGCTAGATAACTATGTCAAAATGCTCTTTATTGAATTTAGATGTGAAGAGATGGACTCCCCTCTATCCAATTTTAAGTCAAAGAACTTGATCAGCAAGCTAAACTTAGAGCATCTTCCCTATGCTCCAAACACATGCTCAAGATGAGTCCATGCAGCATGAGTAGTCTCACATCCATCAATGTGATGAATAAAGGAATCACTCAAACTAAGAGCAATTATAGCAAGTGGTTTTTCATTTTTTGGAAGCCACGAAGCTTCTCCTTCTCTAGTTGTAGGTTTAGTTTCTTTTCCATTTGCTACCTTTCATATTCCCTTTTTCATGAGAATAAACTTTAGTTTTGTTTGCCAATTGTGGAACCCCTCTCCTTCAAACTTATCTATTTTCAATTTGGAAGCCATTTGGGAAGTCTTACCAAATTAATGGAAGTGTCTAATCCCTTTACAAAAGAACAATCTTTTTGAACAAAAAAGTCACCTTCACCATATAGAAGCAAATTGCAAAATAAAAATTCTGAAAAATATAATGTTTGGCATAATCATAACCAGTTTGCTTCTCCCACAACCTCTTAATTGGAGTCTTCTTCACCTTGTACTTTGTCTTTGTAGTCTTCTTGACATTTGAAGAGCTTTGAGAACTTGAGGTTGGCATGTTGTCAAGAGATTAGCACCAACTGAACTAACATTCTTAGAACTGAAATGACACACTTTGAACTGAATTTTGGAAGAATAATCTCTAAACTAAATGTTTACTCCTCAAGCATTTAGTGTAGCATTAAAAAACTCCAAAAAATACACTAGAAATGCTTGCAAAGTACATGTAAACTTTGGAGGCTTGATACCTCACTCCAAGCATCACCAAGATAGGGTCTTTTGCTACACAATCATAGATCCATATGCAAGAAAGGCTCAGAACAAACCATAGCCAAGATGGTGCATTATAACTCCTGAGGCAGCAGCAACTCCTTTGCTTGAGGAAATTGTCTTCTCACAAAAAGTCGACTCATTTTTTTTGCCTAGTTCTCCTTCATTTCTAGACCAAGTCGCCCCAAAATTCTTCAGAGGGTAGCTCTAGGTGTAGAGCAAGCTTAGCTTAAAGGAATTGTGAAGTAGTTGACTGAGGTGAGCAGCATTGCAAAAATGGCATGAAAGTCACAGAGACTGTGCGCAAACATGGCGACGTATTTTGTCAATCCCACTAGTCAGGAAGGTCACCTAGGAGTAAGGAAGGTCTGGCTAAAAGGACTCCTCAAAGCATTGCGTGGATGGAGAGAACATAGCTTCCCAAGCTTAAGGTAGAAGAAGGAGAGATAGGAGGCATTTGGGAAGAAGATGGAATCTAGTTGGAACCTTCTAGGAATCTCATTCTAGGCACTCAGATTCTAACCAAGCGCTGATACGACGTGTTAATCCATATGGAAGCAATGAGGCACACAAAGTAAATCTTTATTCCAAGAGTGGTTACATATATAAGCAATTGCCTCCATGTAGGTAGATCCCAGATCCACAATCATCTTTCTGATTATCTCAATGAATCAACTCCTATGATCACCACACCATCCTGACACATCTAACTAGAACTTTCTACACCTACACACACACTTCTTGCATAGGACTCCAAGCCCATAGGCACAAACACACACATATCAATTTGCCCCTTCACTATGCCCCACCTCCCTCTCTTGTGCCTCCCTGTTGTGCCCTCTCTTGTGCCCACCTGCCCCGCCTCCCTCTCCTGTTCCTGCTCATTGTGCCTAGTGCTCATGGCAGTGCCTCCTCGTCTACCACCTAAAGTGGCTAATGCCATGCTCTGCCCCACTCCTGGTAGCCTGACCACTACGCCCTGTCGTGCCTCCTCTGACCTAGAACCCTCAGCTCCCATTGTGCCTCCGCCCTTGCCCCTTGCCCCCCACCACTCCCCATAGCCCTCGCCCCGTTCCCCCCCCCCTCTCCGTCTTAACCCCCCTCCATGCCCACCCTCCCAACAGCTGCCCCCCCCTTTTGAAAAAAATAACCTAACCTACCCTTAACTTAACCCTACAACCCACCCCGATCGCAACAATACCAACCAGCCTATTCCACTATACAAGAAACCGTCACTTGCACAAGCACCCCCAACTCCGAGGCTGAATCCTATTCTCGCCCGAGCCCAAGTCCCACAATTACTCAAGAATCCAAATCCATGACCATATCCAAGAGCACCAAATGCAGCTCCAGCAATTCCAATACAACAACTTCAAGCTGAGGAAGTGGATTCGCAATTTGAGTATGAATCTGAGTACCCAGTGTACTATGTGGAAGGAGCAAAAGGTTTAGTATATGTCTATGCAAATCAAGTTCGGTCCAACACATATCAAGCATCGATCGAGTGCTACGATTGTGGAGAGGATTACCGAAGCCCCACTACTTTTCAACCACTCTACAGAGATTGTAGCATTGGCCATGGCTGTTTGGATTGTCCCATGAAAAATAAGTTCCCACAACAAATGATGCTAAGCCTGATGTCCTAATCGGCATTATTGGGGTGCACCATCAAAGTCTAGGGCCATTAAGCATATTATAACAACCTGTGAATGTAATTACATGCTAGCAAAAAGAGGCCACCAATGGCCCTAATATTCCAATTCAATCCCGAAGACCTCTTCAAAAGAAAGCACAAGTGCCTATCCCTCCGCCAAGCAATGAGCAGCCAAGCTCATCCACATCAACTCCTGAGCCTCAAATAAAAGAAGATCCATGCCCTAATGTAAGGCTCGATTTTAGGCACTTCAACAATGGGTGCAAAAGGAACAAGCTCAATTTGAGGCTGAGAAGCAAGCATGAGATCCAAATCCCTGACTTGTTGGCCCCACCAAGAATTAACATTTACTTGAGGCTCTATTCCAGTAACAAAATCCACAACATAATGTGCCACCATGCCAACTTAAAGGTCCCGCACTCTCTAGCATTATAAGTTGCCCTATGTCAATTCCCATTGGAATCCTCTTATGGAATTGTCCCAATCTCTGGGAGAGAACATCATTGTGCCTTTGATCCATAAAGCATATGATGAAGTCCAAGCCATAGTGGATGGTGGAGCAGGAGTGAATGTCCTATCCAAGGAGCTCTATGATGAATGGGGTCTCCCACCAATGCAAAACGCTAATTTCAACACACGCCTTGCAAATGATTCATGTGCAAAGCCTTGCAAATTTAGTTATATTTAATTGTTTGTAGATGAAAACTTTGTGAAGAAATCCTTTCACATATCATTTGATTGATGCATAAAGAATAAAAATTATGCTTAATGCACATAAACATTGATGTTTTCTTATTTTTGTAAGAATGCTTGCTTGAAGCACTTGAGTAAAATGTTAGACTTTTTGTCGTGCTTAATCAATAGAAAATCTAAATGGATATATAATTCTTGCAATGTCCCTTGATGATATTTATTTGATTTTTATCAAGTTTGTCACTTGTTGAAGTAAGTTGCCCTAAGTTGATTGTCACCTAATTATCTAAATGCATCTCAATATAGATTGAGTTGCACAATCCACTAAATTTGCTATTCTTCACAATAAATTTTCTCGAGTTGAACTTGAAATTAGTGTTGTATGTGGAGACTGATCTTTTTTAGAGCTTGTTTTAGGCCTTGCTTTGGACCTAGGTGTTTATATCCATCCCATGAAGGGGGGTAGGAGGGGCAACTCCCTTCCTAGTACTATCGCTTGGGGTTCCAAGGGCAATCGAAAGCTAAAAATATATGAAAATTGGTGCATAAGTTTCTCATGAGTTGTGCAGTCAAAATTGTAAGATAAGGGTGTGGCTCACATAGCAGGAGAGTAGTGGATATACTGCCTGTATCTTGTATCTTCTCACTTGCTAGATAAGAAAAATGAAGGACTAGATGTTTCTCCATGGATGTAGCCCACACTAGGTGAACCATGTATATCAGTGTCTCATTGTTGAACATTTAAGGTGAAAGACCTAGGACAAAATTAGAAGAGTGTTTGCTTTAACCAATCAAAGTCAGGCATTGATACTAAATCAGGTTGGAGCTTTGGCAGGGGGATATTAGTTGTTGGATAGGTGGTACTGTGTTAATTTTTTCTAAAGAGTCTAGTTGGATAGGAAGCTCTACTATTCTCCCTATACCCACACCTACTACTACTGACATGGATGAGCTTTTCAAAACTCTAAATGCCAAATGGTCATTGCAAGACAGCAGGAAAAGATGGTATGAAGTGTTTGGTAAACTTTGGATCAAGCATGTCTCTGAAAATATTAGGGAGATGCATGGAAAACCAAGCATGAGCTTTGGTTTCAAATAAGGGCACATGCTTTATGGTTCATTTGGATCTATTTTTAAAAAATTCAATTTAATGATATGGAAATATGTATTGATACCATGGTGGGACATGAAAAAAGGATATTGTAATTCCAAATAAGTGCTTATAATCTTGGACACACCAGGTTGAGTGTAGATTTGGCTGAACACAAAAGTTGGTGTACATTGGAAGAAGAGTGTGACAAACTACCACACTACCTTCACATGAAGCCTCCATCTCAAGATGAAGCTAATCATTTAGCTACTCAAAAAAATGCTGCTAAGAGTCGTGCTACTCAATTCCCTTCTTCAGATGATGTGCTACAGACCCATGGTGACTTATCTCAAGAACATGAGATTTCTCTTGACCATTTACAAGGAGTACCTTCTCAAGCTACTGCTACTTTCACCTCTCAAAGAGCTGACTTTAGTGAAGATTCTACAAAGAGTTTTTCTTTTGAGGTCCCCTCTCACATTTATAAGAGGACCTAAAGTACCTTCCTAGACTTCTACAAGCAGATATTTTTATGTTCCCTTTTTGAAAGTTTTGCTATGTTGTTTGTCCTTTGATGGACTAGGTGAACTACAATGAGATAGACTTTGATGACGTACAAATTTTTCTGAGATTCATATGATCACCTTTTTTCGAAAAAAAAAAAGTTCTATTAACATATTCTGGAGAACCGAAAACGTGCAAAGAATCAATGCAAGTAGAATGCAAAAGGGAGTGGGAGCGAGGCATGGAAGAGGAAATGGACTCTTTATTACAAAACCAAACTTAGGATTCAGTTCACTTGCCTATGGGAAAAAAACATTGTGGAATAAATGGGTTTACAAGGTGAAGGAAGAAGATGGGAGGTACAAGGCAAGGCTTGTTGTAAAGGGGTTTGCATAGAAGAAAGGTATAGACTTTGATGAAAGATTCTCTCCTATTGTTAGTATTATTTTAATTAGAACTAATCTGAGTCTTGTGGCTAAAGAAGACTTGCATCAGACTTGCATCTTGAACAAGTAGATGTGAAGACATCTTTTCTTCATGGGGATCTAGAGTAAGAGATTTATATGTAGCAACCACTGGGACATGAGGTCAAAGGAAAGGAGGAATTGGTATGCAGGTTGAAGAAAAGTTTGTATGGTTTAAAGCAAGCTCCAAGGCAGTGGTATTTGTAGTTTGATAGGTTTAAGGCAGAATAGGGTTTTAGTATATGTCATTCAAACCAATGTGTTTATTCTCAGAAACTAGACAATGGCAGATATGTGATTTTGTTATTGTATGTTGATGACATGCTTGTTGCAAGCTCTAACATGCAGGATATAAATGTGCTCAAGGGAAGTTGGCAAATACATTTGCAATGAAGGATTTGGGTATTGCAAGGAAAATCCTTGGTATGTGATAAATGTTAGATATCAATGCTCCACTCTCGTGTAACTATGCAGGAACCAGCTAACTCTACTTGTAAGCCCCCATATGAGGAGAAGGCATTTGAGTAGCTCGGTTATCCGGTAGGTCCTGGTTTGGACACTAGATGGGGGCCATGTGTGGCCTGATGGCTCGACGACTTCAGATAGAGTTGGCACACTGCCAACTAGGCTACATGCAAGTGCAAGAAGGCATCCCTTGATTGACCGCACTAAGGGTAGATGGAGCATTTCTCGGGGCAGCCCACTCTCGGGTTACGGGGCCCGTTTAGAGCCTCAGATGATCCTGGATGGCTGTGGGCTAAATGGAGACCATAGGTTAGTTGCTTTGTTTTGCGCACCAGTTCTATCGCATGGTCGGTGGCCTATTTTGGGGCTAACCCCTAATCGACCGTTTTGGGTGGACTAGGTCGGCCACCCAATTGAGCCTAACCAACTATGACTGGTGGCTATATAAGAGCAAGCCCGTGAAGCCCATTTCATCACTGGCTATAGCAACCTTGATTCTTTAGTATTCAGCCTCCATCTTCTACTGTTTCTAGCATGCCATCGAAGCTTATTTCATAGGAGCGCACGGCTGGGAGGCAGCGCCATCTATTGTATCAATTCTACATTAATCAAATTTTTGATTCTCCATATTATCTTGTTTTCTCTCTTGCGTACGAGATCATGTTATCTGTTGAGCACAGATGTTGTATTATTTTCTTTCATGGTATCAGAGTCTGGACTCTAGCAAGAAGATTTGATAGTGTGTTTCTGTTTGCGAGCAGATTGTGAGAGATGGCCCAGCTGCAAGACTGTGAATCCCACCGTTCGGCGAAAGCAAAAAGTTGGACGGCTCTAACTATCCTCTCTGGAAGTTCAAGATGAAGACCATCCTAAGCGCATATGAGCTTTGGGACACTGCTACTGGGGTGGATGTGAGGCCGGTTCCGAGACCCCGAATCCAGCCAATGTAGGACAATAGATAGTACCAACTGTAGATGAGATTCTCGCATGGATAAGAAGAAATGCAGATGTGTTGTGTTCTATGGTCTGCAGTGTTAGTGATGCTGTCATGGCATTAATTCAACATGTCACCACAGTAGAGGAGGCATGGATGGTCTTGAAAAATCAGTACGAGACCACGAATCAGATGCAGATTCAGAATCTGGAGACTCAACTCGCGAATGAAAAGTTATCTGAGTCTGAAGCGGCAGAGAAGTTCATCACTAGGGTGAAGAATCTATGCGATCAGATGACTGTGATTGGCATCACCATCACCAGTGAGAATCTAGGACAAAGGTGCATACAGATTCTCCCACCAAAGTATGACGGTCTTGTTACGACGCTGAATATGTAGAATAGAAATCCACCCCTCAACTTTGAGGATTTCAGCGTGATGCTTCTAAAGGAGGAGATGCGTTAAAAGATGAGGACTGGAGAAGATTCAGCTTTCTAGACCGGATCAAAAAAAGGTAAGGGTAAGGACTCTAGTAACCCATCTTCTTCTGATGATAAAAAGAGAAAGAAGAAGATCAAGTGCTTCTATTGCAACAAGGCAGGGCACAAGTAGAATGAGTGCCGCAAGAAGATTGCAGATGAGAAGAACGGAGTGAAGAAAGAGTCCAGTAATAGGTAGTACCCATAGAGCTATTCATCGCAATTGAGGAGATTTGCACGGAGGCAGTTCATGTACCTATAAATGAACCTTGGATCATTGACAGTGGTGTATCATGCCACATGACCAGTCGGAAGGATTGGTATACCTCTCTACAGCTGGTAGGGAACGACATCATGGTAGCAGTTGACAATGATGCAAAATGTCCAGCAAAAGGAAAAGGTACGATTGCTCTCAAGTTAGATAACAGTTGTCCGATGTTCTTTATGTGCCAGATATCAAGAGGAACTTGTTGTCCGTTTTTGCGATCACGGATCGGGACCTCAAAGTTCAATTCGATAAGAATGGTGCACAGATCCTAGATCTTCAAGGAAAGGTTGTTGGTAAAGGTAGACGGCACAACAACACTTACGAACTCTCACCTTTCAGTGCTCGAGTGGATGTGAAGAACACTAAGCTATGGCATGAGAGGTTTGGTCATCTAAATCTTAGTTCTGTGAAGGAGATGCATAAAAGTGGAATGCTTGCAGACCTACCAAAAATTTCAGATATGCCCGATGTATGTGAAGCTTGCATGATGGGCAAGCAGCATCGGCAGCCCTTTCCTAAAGAGGCCAGCAGAGCAAAGGCTCCTCTAGAGCTCGTTCACACGGACCTCTGCGGAAAGATGGAGACAGATGCTTTGGGTGGTTCCTTCTACTTCATGATGCTGATCGCGACTACAGTAGAAGGATATGGAAATACTTCCTGAAGACGAAAGATGAGGCTTTCAATAGGTTCAAGGGATGGCATGTAATGGTCGAGAAAGAATCGGGGAGGAAGGTGAAGAAGCTGAGATCAGACAGAGGTGGAGAGTTCACATCGACTGAATTCGAAAGTTACTGCAAAAGTCATGGAATCAAGAGGCAGAAACCCCCACCACATACATCACAGCCAAATGGAGTAGCAGAATGCAAGATGCGCATCATCTGTGAAATGGGCCGGAGTATGATGAAAGGGAAAGATTTGCCAAAATCTTTCTGGGCTGAAGCATGTATAACACTGCAGTTTACATCCTCAATCGTAGCTACACGAAGGCTATGAACAGCGGGATGACTCCTTTGCAAGCCTTTTCTGGTAAGAAACCTTCAGCTACACATTTCAGAGTTTTTGGATGTGACTGTTTTGTGCATGTCCCTGATGCTACTAGGACCAAATGGGAATCAAAGAGCTGGAAGTGTATTTTCTTGGGCTACAGTGAAGAGGCGAAGGGTTACCTCTCTATAATCCTATTACTAAGAAGGTTATTGTAAGTCGAGATGTGGTCTTCTCAGAATAGCCGCATCAATTGGAGGAGGATGCTTCCTTCCCACACAACCAAGACCATGATATCCATCCAGTACTGCCACCAATAGCAGACCGAACTCCCCCAATGGTGCTTGGGAGGATTCAAGACAAAGAAGATAAAGAAGAGCCTGCAGAACCACAATGGCAATGGCCATTCCCGAAGTGGGTAAAGTAGCTTTTGGACGGCAGAGAACCTCCAGCCATTGAGGAGGAACCATCCGAACACCGCCAGTCCAAGAGATTAGAGGAGCAAAGAAGGGCGCAGGAACACCTAGTCAACTATGCTTTGATGACAGAAGTGATATGTGCTAATGAACCCAAGTGTCTTGAAGAGGCACAAGGCGATGATAGGTGGATGGAGGCTATGTAGTCAGAGTATGGCTCCATAATGAAGAACAACACTTGGGACCTTGTGGATCGACCACCAAAGTACAAGGTAATCGGAACCAAGTGGGTGTACAAGAGCAAGTACAAGTCCAATGGCACGTTGGATAAGTACAAGGCTCAACTCATGGCAAAAGGATTTGCACAGGTACATGGTTTTGATTATCAAGATACTTTTGCTCCCACAACTCGACTAACCACAATTCGTAGTGTTTTGGCTTTAGCTACCCAGGGAAGTGGGCCCGTGTTTCAGATGGATGTGAAATCTGCCTTTTTGAATGGAGATCTCAAGGAGGAGGTATACGTGGAACAACCACTAGGTTTTGAGATCCCCGGTTTAGAAGTTAAAGTCTGCAAACTAAAGAAGGCACTTTATGGGCTGAAACAGGCCCCACAAACGTGGTATCAGTGAATTGATGCCTACTTTCTGCAAAACGGGTTCAGGAGGAGCCCATCTGATGCAAATTTATATATCTTCAGAGAAGGAGGCAGGTGTATGATTGTGGTTCTTTATGTGGACGACCTTGTCATAACAGGGAACCATGAAGAGAAGATCTCGCAAACGAAGCATTTGCTAGGAAGAGAGTTTGAAATGACAGACCTCGGACTGATGCATTTCTATTTGGGGATTGAAGTTTGGAGCCGAAATAGATCTTCATTTCATAGCTGAAATATGCTGGAGAGATATTGAAAGCATTTGGCATGGCTGAGTGCAAAACATTTGGTACCCCTATGGAGGTTGACGCGAAGCTCTCAAACAAGGATTCATCACCACTGGTGGACAAAGTGAAGTACAGAAGGCTTGTGGGTAGCTTGATCTTCCTGTGCAACACACAGCCGGACATTAGCTTTGCGACTGGTATACTAAGCAGGTTTTCCAATAAGCCTCGAGAGAGCCATTGGAGGGTAGGGATGCAGGTGCTGAAATACATCAAAGGCACACTTGATTATGGCATCACCTATACCAAGGGCAACATCTTGATCGGATTCTGTGACTCAGATTGGGCAGGAGACGTGGACAGCAGGAGATCAGTGACAGGGTACTGTTTCTCACTTGGATACCATGGATCCCCAACTTCTATGGCCACTACAAGGGTTACATCGAGGCACTCCTCTGAATCAATCAAAGCATTCTTCAAGTTGGAACAACCCCCTTTTACAATTTTGAAAGAAAAATCATATTCTTGTAAAACTGCCAACCATTTGGCCAACCGGCCCATGGGATTTGGTGATTGAAGAACCTACTTTGCACGACCATTGCTGCAAATTATGATGGCCTTTCTAGCCACATCATGCTTAAATTTCTCAATGCAGAATACCAAAGACAAAGCATGCTTGTCAGCCTCAGAGTAGCATCGTTCAATTTCGAGCAATTATCAAGAAGCAAATCGAACGCGATACATGTCCTCCCCTTGCTAGAGAAGAATACCTGATAGAGTATGCTCACCAAACCAAGATTGATATAGAAAGTCTTTGACCAATTAGGATTGCGTAGAATGGGTTTTGAAGCCAAAGCACTCTTGATTTGTACAAACGCATGGTCACAATCCTCATCCTAAGAGAAATCAACTCCATCTTTTAATAGCATAGTCATGGGTCACATCAAAGCAACATATTGATCAATGAAGCGGTGATAGTATCCTGCTAGATTGACAAATGAGCATACCTGACATTTTGTTGTTGGCGGGGAGAGCTTGAGGATAGTTTCTACATTCTCAGGGTCCAGGCTTGATGCCTCGGATGAGATAATATGTCCCAGTAACTTCCCTTGAGTGGCTCCAATGGTGCATTTATCAGGGTTGAGGCTAACATTTGCATCATTGACCCCTTGGAAGGCCAACCTAACCTTCATAATGTGCTCTTATGTCCGAGAATATACAAAAATCATCTAAAAACACCTCCAAGAATACCCCCAAATATGGAGCAAACACCATCTGCATAAATCTTTGAAAGGTAGCAAGAGCATTGGTGAGGTTGAATGGCATTACTTTGAATGCAAACATCCCCCAGGGTGTGGCAACAAATGTGGTTTTAAGCACATCCTCCTCAGCAATTCTGATTTGATAAAACCTAGAGTAACCATCACAGAAAGTATACATCTCATGACCAAGAATGAGGTCTTGAAAGGGAAGAGGATGATGGTCCCTTTTGGTGGCTGCATTGAGTTTCTTATAGTCGATGCAGACCCGCCACTTGTTGTTTTTCTTTGGGGTGACTACCACCGGTGAAACCCATTCAGTATTGTGAACCGAAACAATAAACCCAGCTTCTACAAGTTTCTGCAACTCTGAGCACAAAGCATCAGTCTATAGGGCCCTAATCTCCAATACTTCTAAGCCACAGGCTTTGCATCATGCTTCAGCTCTATCTTGTGCTCTATGGCAGTCACATGGCGAAGGTGGCAGTAGCTAGTTGCGAACAGGTCAGGGAAATCTTTGAACATTTCTAGGAACTCGTCTTTCTCACTTGGCATGAGGTCTGGGGAAAGCATAGATTCAAGCTGTTGAGAACTAGCTGTTACCTTTTCTGTAGGTGGTGGGGTTGGAGACACCCCCATCATGTAAACTTTCTCCTCTGAGAACTCCTCCCCCCGTCTGATTCTTCCATTGATTTAGACACCGAGGATGAGAGAGTATCAGTGTCCTGCTCCCCTTCTTCTTCTGGTCTAGTGGCACCTGGTTGCACCGGGATCTTCTCCTTAGAAGTACCAAAAGACATGTGTCATGTCTTCCAATAGCTGACTGCATCACTCTTTCTCAACCATGGTCTCTCGAGTATGGCTGGGTAACTCCATGTATCTTCGATGTCCACTACATAGAAATTGATGGTGGTGGTTAACCCATTGATAGTGATGGGCAAATCCTCAATGACTCCTAGGGTGGCGAGTCATCGAACATCTACTATCTTGATTTGAGTGGAGGAATGCCTTGTGCATTTCAAATTCAATTTCTTCATGATACAAGGCACCATGATATTACATGCAGCTCCCCCATCGACACACACTCTTTTGACACGGCAATTATCTATGATGACATCTATTGTATGTGGGTGCCAATCAATTTCTTCAGAGATAGAAGAGACCTCTCGTACCTTTCCCTCTTTCTTGCTCCTCCTTGTTGAGAGCCCTTACTGCAGCTCACATCTCACCTTAGGGCTTAATGCTATTAGTTGAGGGAGTGTGATGCTCAAAGACCGATGAGCAAGGTCCTGAACAACCAAATAGTCCTCTTGCCCCAAGACGATGGAAAAATCCGAGGGCGATCACTTACTCCTGCGAGACCTTTTAGTCTTCTCTGTTGGTGGGTCTGCCATCTCAGCATGTGAGGGCTCTGAGAAGGACACCTTCTTCTTGGGGTGGCCCAGTTTGGAGAGGGGTCCGAGGTGGTACGACTTCTTTTCCTAAGGTCAAGGATCTCCATGTCAGAGTCCTCGGTGCCTGATTCACTTAGAAGATTCACCCTTGGAATATTGGGACATTCTGTGTGATAATGACCCTTCTGGTGGCACTCGTAGCACACAACATTGGCACATTCTCTTGGAGGATGATTGGCTTGATTTCTGATGCCCACCATCTCAAGCTAAAGATCATTTAGGGCCTTGGCTAGGTCATTGACTCCAGGTTCTTTAGCAAGAAGGGCCAGGGGAGTAGGAAGGAGGGGGGCTCGTGGGCGAGGCTGGGAAAATCTTCCAGGTAGAGGTTGAGGATATACTCCTTGTTGAGGGTAAGCATCTAAGGGAGGACCATACATTTGAGGTGGAGGCAATGGATACATTCCTGATGAGGGGTGGGGGTATGCCCCTGAGTTGGACCCCCCCAGGTTGTTGTTGCAAGAACTGAGGGGGTTGCGGAGGGACAATCATCTTCTTTGAAGCGGGGTCAAATTGAACTTTATCAAACTTTTGAGCAATTTCATGTGCTAGCACCATAGTTTATGGATTCTCCCATTTAAACTTGAGGCGGAATTCATCACTTGCTCTTGCTACAAGGTAGCCCAACACATGTTGAGTCATTCCAACTCAAAATCTGGCATTGTCCTCCTGTGTGGCAAGTAAATGGTCCAGGAGCACGACCGCTCGATCCACATATCGACACGCCATCTCACCTTCTGACTGCTTCAAGTTTGCCACCTGCAGGTACACATTCTCCAACTCCTCTTCTTTACCAAAATACTCAATCATCGCTACTGTCAACCTTGGCCAACTTTGGCAAACGTCTTCAGCCTGCTTCTCACACCACACTTGATTCCGTGGAGTCCATCCTTTAGTGTGGATGAGTTTTTATTTAAGGAGTGTCCTATATGGGTGGTTTTCCTGGGATGCTTGCACGGATGGGGAAAATTGTTCGACATGGTGGCCAACTCACTTGGGAGGATTCTGGTCATTTTGCCATCAACTAAAGCTATTTGGAGCTAGAAGAGAGTTTTTGTGGGATTATAATCAAACTAGCATGCTACCTGTGTAAGCAGACCCTCTAAAAATGTGGAAAGAACCAATAGCCATCTATCTTCAGTAAGAAAGTTGAGAGAAACACAACGGCACTTGAAGGCCACAAGATACTCATTTGGATTTTCTTCAACCCATCCACAGAACATGGGAATGTCAGCCATGCTTGGAAAATGGAAAAGAGAGAGGACGAAATGAGGCTTGTCTATTGGATCAACATGAAGATCAAGGAAGACAACTCGCCAATTGGTAGCTGTAATGAGTGGAGGACCGAGCACCAAATCCTTGAACTCATCGAGAAGTGACATAAATATCCACCCTCCTCGTGTGGCGTGCATCCAAGGAGTGAACTTGAAAAAGTCTTTTTACAACAAGAGGAAACTCCCTACCGTTAGAGAGCTACAGTTCATGAGATTTCACCATATAAGCAATATCATTATACTTTCATCACTTCCTATTTGTTGGCCCATTGGTAAGTCTTTCTTTTGTGAATGGGGAGGTCTTGGGTTCAATTCCCACTTCTTAATAAAAAGAGAGGAGAGGAGAAGAGAAAGAGAAGGAGAAGAAGAAAAGGGCGCGAGCTCTTTTGTAGGAGCCCGAAATGCACAAGTGCGCCAAAAGACACATGAACCCAGGAAAACAGTCGCAATATGTCCACATGCACAGATGCGCCAGAAGATGCAAGAACTCAGAAAACAGTCGCGATTCATGATCTGTTTATGATGCGCAGATGCACTAGCTACAAGCAAGGGACGTGCGAGAGTTGTAGATGCACATGAGTGGTTTTGCAAGCATGGTCAACCAGAAGAAACGTGGCGCCGCATAGAAGACACGTAGGAACCCAAAAGATGCACGAGAACCGCAGGTTAAAGGTGTAGGAACTCATAAGATGCACAGAAACCGTAGGCTAAAGGCATAGAAACTGAGAAGTTTTGCAGTCATAAAGATGGAGAACTGCGAGCATAAGATACACAGATTGGAGGCACAGAAGCAAAGAACCGCACACGGAAGGTGCTAAGAACTACACCCAGCCATAGGAGTAACGAATTTTACAC
Organism: Dipteris shenzhenensis; assembly: GCF_047967505.1. Classification (NCBI taxonomy): domain Eukaryota; kingdom Viridiplantae; phylum Streptophyta; class Polypodiopsida; order Gleicheniales; family Dipteridaceae; genus Dipteris; species Dipteris shenzhenensis. The sequence goes on along the minus strand of NC_141611.1, from coordinate 49,449,271 downwards.
CACTAGCTATTGAGATTTCGATCCCAGCAGCCACACCAATTCTATTAACTAGAAAAGAATTCGAGGCATGATGCTAGACGCGAGGCATGGCGACTCTCGAGGGCCATAGAGGAAAAGGGAACATGAGGGAAGAAGCATTAACATAGGTGGGGAAAAAGGATTAAGAGGGGTGCGAATGAAGAGAGGGACTATGCCACAAGGGGGAAGGGAGAGGGGGAAGAGGAGCATGTACATGATGGGAGGTGGAATGTAGAGATGGAGACATCAAGGGAGGAGGGTCACACTTTATTTCAAAGGAAAGATGGGGGGAAGAAATCAAAGTACTAGCTAGGTGGCTTTACAAGAATGAGCGTGTTCCATCAAAGAATAGCCCCCTCCTTTTATAGCCAAGAGAGGGGGTCTCTTCCAATAAATGCATCCTCCCACATGCATGGTGTGTGTGGAAGAGTCTCCCATGTGGGCTAGGCGGTTATACACTCTCAATTGTGTGCGACAACCCTTTGCCTCATTTTTCCACATACATCAACCCCCATATCCCAAGTCTAAGATACTCCCTCGGTCTCTTCCTAATTTTATAATATGTTCAAACATCTAAGAGGACAAGGAATCTTGCCACCTCATCCTACTTTCCCATTATTTAACTTGCATTCTTAGAGGGTTGGCACAAGGAATCTTGCCACCTCATCCTACTTTCCCATTATTTAACTTACATTCTTGGACTTTCTACACCCCCCCCCCCCCATGGGCCTATCCTACATGGAGGGAATAATATCCATCTCCACCTATTTTATATTACTTCTCCCATGGTCCTTGGGCCATATCTCACTAAATGCAGGTGTGGGATGCCTAGATGGAGGGGTGGTACATGGAGGACCCATGCCACCTTATCATTTTATATTATTACTACCATGGATTATGTACAACACACTTTATGGGTCCTCTTACGTGGAAGGGTGGCACATGGTCATGCCCTGCCACCTCAATCCTGGGCCTTATGCACACCATATTTTATTATACTATTGCCACACATACAAGCACAAACACATATTTATGCCTTTTACTTTGGTCAAATTTATCCATAACCATTCCTCATTAGACTCAACCACCAAAATGTTATATGCACACATTTAGTTGGGTCGCATCATTTGCAATCAATAGCAATGGGTTGCATGCAAGATTTAATGCTCAATCAAAATTTTGTTCAAAATATATAATATATGATGGCCGTAAAATTTGTTTATATCATGAAAGTAGTGAACCAAACTCATCCTTTAAAGGCACATAATGAGATGGGGGAAAAGCACTCTCGCCTAGATCTATATTTGAAATAAATTGACAGATAGGTTATTCTAAACCAAGTGATATGGGAATTGTCAAAACAATTAGTCTTTTAACTTTGTCAAAGCTCCCATATGAGGAATAATGTCCAAAAATACACAATTGATTAAATTCTTCAAAATAGGGCCATGTGTCCCATCCACATAACACCACACTATCCAAAAAAAAAATCCATTGTTTGTCACAATTACCATTGCTCTAGGAGTTAAGGAGAGATGATGTTCCAATCATAGGGTATAGCATCTAGTCACTACTTTTTAGAGGGATTTGGAGAAGGAGATGCCAAAATTGTGATTGAATAAACAACAATGTTTGCTTCCTTTAAAAAAATACAATTGACATACACATTTATTTGATGTTGAAGAGAGGCTTATCATAAACACACCCACCCACCATCACAAACCAAATCCACTACTTTTTTCAAATTGTCAATGCTAAGGATGTGTAGTCCTGACTTATTGCAAGCACCAAAATAAGTGCCAAAATCCACCCTCCCTAGGATATAAAACTTGCATGAACACCTCACTTTCACCTTTCTTACTTTTTCCCTAGAGTTCCTCTGATAAAAAATTCCACAGGACCACATTGTTGGTGGGAGGACATGGGTCCATAAATCCCAAGAAAAGTCAAACAATGTGGTACCAAGGGTTACAACATGTTCATGATGTATCATCAGTGCACATCTAGCATGGAAATTCAAGTGTATAAGCATAATAAACTACACTTGATTGTAATGTCACATAACATAAGAAAGGGAAAATGCATTGTTTTCAGATTTTGCATAATTTAGAATTCATCAAAGGGCATGGATTTTTATACGTTTAGTATTATTTGCATGGGGGAGTTCATCATTCAGTTTTTAAAAAAAGGAATATCCCAAAGCCTTAGTAGATTATATATGTGATCATCACTTAAATTTAAATGACTCAATGCTTGCAACAACGGAAGGTCTCAATGACTCAATGATTGTGACAATGGAAGGCTAATAGGTGGACCTTTTTGTCCCTTTTTCCTTGGGGCCTCCTCTTGTTGTGGTATTGCCAAGTGAATCACTATTGATGGTATAATCTCATGTAATGCCATCTCAATGCAATCATTCCAAGCTGAGGAAATAAGAGACCTTTCCCATGCTAGAAATAATATTCCTTCTCACTTTCCCACCATCAAATTTTTTTGTCTCCCTACCATGATAAGATCCCTTTCCTATAAAGGTTCCATAAAGGAGAGAACAACTTAAGTCCTTTTGGTACCCTCAAGGCACAACCAATGGATTGATTGAGTCAAAAAGCAAATGATTGAAACAAAGCAAATTACCTCCATAGCAATTGTTTTGTAGCTCTATGTTTTCTGGTTTTGTATTGGCTCTGACATGCAATGAAGATTGAAAAATAGTGTGTCCGTGTACCACAACTTTAAGGCACTCAAAATACATCACACCAACTTTGAATTAGGATTTTGCATAAAAAATCACTCTACACAATTAAAGACAACTTGCAAGATAGTGTTGACTCGAGAATCAAATAACAAAGCATACCTATACCATCAAAGGATGAGCAACGCTTGAGAATGTTGTGCTTCTAAATTATGTGCTCATAGAACACATCAAGCCCAACCAAAATCCTAAACAATTTGTGCCCTTAATGGATAGTGACCAACTAACCTTAAACATAACCTATCCCAACAAGTATCATGTCATCATTGGGTACTAGGGGGTTTGTGCATGTGTGTTCTTTATTTTTATTTGGTCTGCATATCTGAGGCTGGTTTAGCTCCCTTTATGTGAATAACTCCTCCAAAAATTCAGCATCACCCTCTCTAAGATATAAATTTAATATCGGATGTCCCTCAACTCTATCTTAGTAATGTTGAGATATCGAGCTCCACTCGCGATATGCCAGGGTGACTGTTGTGCATTTATGTCACCGACTTTTTAGCTGGAGATGCGGTTGGTACACCACTCACGAATAATAGCTGGATGACAGCTATCCTTATCTACACTAGTTCGTGGCTCAGTTAGTATGCCACCTTAGTTAGTTGAGTTTGGTTTGAGACCCACATATAGGGTTCTTCTATTTTCTTTGTACATGAGTTCTTTTGGCTTTCACAACTAAGAAGAGGAAAACTGTTTTCAGCCTCCACCTTTGTGTGTATTCCCCCATTGTGCATGTGAGAAAGCCGCAAGTGAGACTCCTTCCCTCTCTCCCACAATCTTCACATGGTATCAGAGCCTTGTTCGTGGTAAGGAGCTCAAGAAAGCAAGCCAAGTTCATGGTGTCCTGGTAAGAGGACCAGTGTTGCTTTCCTATTTCGAGTTTGGGAGCAAATCTCTGCAGGTAGCACAGCCAGAAGTGCAGGAGTGCACTGTTTCAGGTTGAGACGCCCTTTGCGGTGTGGCGAGAGTGCAGTATATGCTGCGGGGCTGGGCAAAGCCCTCAATGACTTTATTTTTCTGATTTGAGGCCGTTTCGTGGCCCGTTTTGAAGGCGGAAGTTTTTCGCAGGCACTCAAAAAAAGGCCCAATTTTTTGTTGTGCGACCACTACGCGCGGCTAGTTGGTGGAAAGGTGCCGCAGAAATTGCATTGTATGCATGTGTGCAGAGATATTGGGAGTTGCAGATTCATGCCTGTTGCCTGTTGATGCAAAATCGTCACTAGGAAGTGACTGTGTGGTGAAATACCACTTTCGTCAGTTTTGCAGATCTGCCCGTGTGAGGCAAAAGCTGTGTTTTTTTGCAGTGACAGAATATTTTGCAGTGTTCTGTAATGGCATCTGATTCTCTTTCACAGATTGTCACTGAAAAGCTTGACAAGAATAACTTCCAGGCATGGAAGTTTAGAATGACGAATTTCTTGATGGGAAAAGGCTATTGGGAATTCATTACAGGAAATGAAGAAGAACCTGTTCTTCCTAATGTTCCCAGTCAACAGGAAATGCAGGCATTTAAAGGATGGCATGAGAGAGCCAGGAAAGTTATGTACTGGCTGTCTATCAGTATTTCGGACTCCATGATTGTGCATATTCAGGATGCAAATACGCCAAAGGAGGCATGGGATACTTTGGCAAAAATGTATAGCACAAATACGCAAGCCAGGAAAATGCAACTCAAACAGGAGTTGCACAATGTGCAGAGAGAAAATTTGAGCATAAATGACTACCACATGAAAGTGAAGAAAATTGCAGATGCACTTGCTTCCATTGGGTCACCAGTGGATGATGACGATTTGGTTTCTGTGACCTTGAATGGTTTAGGAAAGGATTATACACAATTCCGGACATCCATTGCCGTCCGTGAAAAATTTCCAGATTTTGAGGAGTTGATTGCTCTTCTAATTTCTGAAGAGCAGAGAAATGGGGGTGCATCTTCTTCAGCAGGAACTTTAAAAGAAACTGTCTTCTACTCAAATGCTGGCAGAGGTAGAGGCAGAGGTAGAGGAGGCCGATCTGCAAGCCGTGGTAGAAATCAGAATATGCAGCAAACGCAAGAAAACCAGTCCTATGCAGGAGGACGTGGTAACTCTAGAGGCAGGGGGAGCCAAAGAGGCCGTGGTGGATGGCAGAGAAGCCAAAATGCAAACAGCAATGTTGAATGCTACTATTGTGGCAAAATGGGTCATATGGCTAAGGACTGCTACAAAAAGTAGAATGACATTATGAATGGAAAATTGCAGCAAGGCAATTATGCATCTTCTAGCAGGCAGGGTGATGACAGAAATGAGCATCTTTTTATGGTGCAGCATATGACCAATTCTGTGACAAGTGCAGAAGAACAAAATGATGTGTGGTATGTTGACTCAGGTGCGTCAAACCACATGACAGGTCATGCAGAATGGATGCAAGATGCAAGGAAGATGGAAAAGCCAGGATTTGTGGAGATTGGTGATGATACTGCACATTCTATTGTGCAGATTGGCAAAATTCCTTTGTCTATGCAGGATGGGAAAAAGAAATACTTGTCTGATGTATTTCATGTCCCGAACATCACCAAGAACCTGGTTTCTGTTGGTCAGATGGTTGAGCAGGGCTTGCAGGTCAGATTTAATCCTCATGGATGCTTTGTTGAGGATATGAAAAATAATGGTCGCTTGATAGCAAAAGGAAAGAAGAAGGGCAGAATGTTTACATTGGATGCAGACATGCCTGAATTGAGTGCAGCAATGTTTGCACATGGGACCGGTGTAGTTGCAGATATTGATATCTGGCACAAACGCATTGGTCATGTTAATATACAGCGACTTAAATCAATGCAAGCCCAAAATATTATTGCAGGATTGCCTAAATTCAAGGTTGCAGAAATGCACAAGGTTTGTGAAGCCTGTCAATTTGGGAAACAGGTAAGGAAACCTTTTCCTAGGCATGTTCAAGAGAGTAAAAAGCCATTGGAATTAATCCACTCTGATGTGTGGACTACAAAAGCTGCATCTATTGGAGGCTGTCACTATTTTGTCACATTTATTGATGACTTCAGCAGAAAACTGTAGGTGTATTTTATGAAAAAGAAAAGTGAAGTGTTTGGGCACTTCAAAACTTTCAAAGCTATGGTTGAAAAAGAAACAGGCCTGCAAATAAAATGCCTAAGGTCAGATGGAGGGGGAGAGTACCTCTCAAATGAGTTTGCAAGATTCTTGCAGGAGCATGGTATAAAGCAGCAATATTCATGCAGCCATACCCCACAGCAAAATGGAATTGCAGAAGAAAAAACAGGCATATTGGAGAGGTATCTCGGGCTATGCTAAATGAAAAAGATCTACCAGATTATTATTGGGCTGAAGCAGTTGCTACAGCAGTCTATATAATGAACAGGACTCCCACTGCAGCAATACATGGCATGATGCCAGAGGAGATGTATACTGGTAGGAAACCAGATATTTCTCATCTGAAGATTTTTGGTTGCATTGCCTATGTCCATGTGCCAGATGAGTTGAGGTCCAAGTTGGATCCAAAAGCTGAGAAGTGCGTCTTTATTGGTTATTCTCTACAGTAGAAAGGGCATAGATGCTATAACCCTTCTACACGTAAGTTCACAGTGAGCAGAGATGTTGTTTTTGATGAGATGAGCAGCTGGTATAAACCAGTAAATGTGATGATTGATGTAGATGCACAAAATGGTAATGCTGCACAGAATGCACAACAGCAATCACAAAATATCAGTGGACCCACATATAGGGTTCTTCTATTTTCTTTGTACTAGAGTTCTTTTGGCTTTCACAACTAAGAAGAGGAAAACTGTTTTCAGCCTCCACCTTTGTGTGTATTCCCCCATTGTGCATGTGAGAAAGCCGCAAGTGAGACTCCTTCCCTCTCTCCCACAATCTTCACAAGTAACACCCTATTTATTCAATCTACAAATCAACAAATCATTGGACCAACACTGATTAATTTCACATAAATGAAGAAAATGAAAGTGCTAAGTTTCCACCTACTAGGTGATTCTATTGAAGGCCTTGATTAGTGACAATCTGAAGAGTAGGCCAAACATTCGCATGGTATCAAGGCCTTGATACCATAATAAAAGTAAGCCAAACACTCGCATGGTATTTCGGATCATCCTAAAAGTGGTTAGAATTTTTTCCATCCATGATATAGTCTTATGTTTCCCATCCCAACATAGAAACGTTCTACTAGATAATTGCATTGATTCAAGAGATGATTGGATGTCACAAAAATTTGGCTTCCATTTTCATCACCAAGGGATCACAAGAGTGACCCTTGCAAATCCATTTGTCCACCCTCAATCAAGGTGTTATTGAAGAGGTTCTTAAAAGAAGGATTATGTTTGGACATCTAATGGGTGAGGATCCTACACAAGGGGATCATTGAAGGTGGGCCATTTGTGGTGGGTAGGATCTTGCAAATAGGCAAGCATTTATGAGAGTATGTCCATGTTAAATAATGCAGGCATGAGATCAAACTCCTCATCATCCATCTCTCTTGCCAGCTCTTGCCTTACCCTTTTCCATGTCTTCTATGGGTCTTCCCTATTCTTCATAAGGGCTGCATCATCCCCATCCCATCTTGCTCTGTGCAAGAACTTTTCAAAAGTTGGTATTAAAGCTCACATAGGTCGTATCAAGAGGCTAATTTTGTGGCAAGTATATTCCTTACGATCATCTCATTTGGTGTAAAATGACACGACTAGGATAAGCGTACTCAAAGCTACACCTGTGGTTTGGAGTAATTAGTGAGGGAAAGCTTGGACATCACCTGGCAGCCACGTGTCCGTCTATAAAATAATTTTGGTAATATATCTTGTATTACAAAAAAAAGGGCATCTAGCACTTGAGTTAACCCTCACACCTAGAAATGCATATGGAACAGAAACAAGAAATCAAGAAAGCCAAAATTGATTCTTGTCTACATTAACTTGGTCTTAAAACTTCTTAGATCCTTTGTTGTATATTTTTCTAAATAGGTCACATCATTGTAGTGATTGTCCTTTATGTGTATAGTTTACTTATCTCAAGAGCTTGTGAAGAGATGCTCACAAATGTGAAAGCAAAACTTACAACAAAATTCTCTATGAAAGATATGAGTCATTTGCATTGCTTTGTTGGCAAAGAGATTGGAGATTGGATTCTCATGTTATTCTCACTCAGTTCAAGGATGCTAGAATGGAATGCAATCTCAAGTTGTCAAAGCATGCCACTTCCTGGGACACAAAGGCAATACTCATTTACTTGACTATCACAAGATCCCATCTCAACTATGTCTTTGGTGCATTCATCCAGTTTATTAAATAATACAAGAGGGTTCATCTTCATGCAATACATAGATACTCTAATGTATGAAAGAAACCACTGATTTTGGTTTAAGGCATGACAACCATTCAACACTTCAACTACCAACATTCATAAATGCGAATTGGGATGGTAGTATTGATATTAGATCTACTAGTGGTTTCAATTTTCTCTCAAATTTGTAACAATCTCATGACAAGTCAAAAGCAACACATAGTGACCTTGTCCTTTACAAAAGCCAAATATCATGCTACAATGTACACAGCTTGTGAGGTTATATGGCTCCAAAGGCTCCTTGCTGACACAGGCTTCTTTAATGGGCATAAGTAGCCCTTTTTTTTTAAAGGCACACATCAAGCGCATGAGCAACATTTTTTTCATGCACACATCAAGCACACTGAGGTGCATCATCACTTCATTTAAGACAAGGTAGTTTTTGGAGAAGCTCAGTTGATATACTTCTGCTAAGATGAACAATTAGCACATATCTTCACCAAGCCCTTGAGCTTTGACAAGTTCTCCTACTTCAAACTCATCTTGGCATCCATCAAAACCTCTTACAACTTAGGAGTGGGAGTAATAGATACGTTGCTCCTAGTTTTTTCGATTTTGTTTGTGTTACATTGAAGCCCTACTCATAGTACTAGCATCAATGTTTATAAGTTTTGTGCATAATGCAATTTTTCTTTTTTGCTCCATCCTCATCTAGAAGCCATGTTATCATCAATTGGGATTATAGTTGTTCTCATGATGGGCTATGATAGCACCCTCAAGGTTTCCTTGTAGTGTGGAAGACTTGAGTGTAGGATGAATAATGACAAGAGCATGGTGTCATTTGTGGAAGAGCTTTACCTTTATCTAGGGGATGCTCCTCCAATTAATATTATCAATATTATTAGCTCGGATGAGAAAGAAGCCTTTGATGATATAATGACATAGTGCAGTACTTTGCATTGGCATCCTAGTTGTAATTTGAGATTTGATTGCCATTGGCACAATCCTGGCAAGCATGTGTAGAGTGCGACCACCCTATGTGCAAGAGCTTGTTGTTATGTGGGCATGCTGACAAACTCCCAAAGAAAAAGCATGTCCCAATCGTGAATGATATTGTAGAAGAAGAAGAAACACCCTAGTCTAGGCTACGACTTCTATTTGCTTTAGTGCTATGGAAGCTATGTTGTTTAATGCCAAGGGTAGTGTTTTGAGACTTTCGTTCTATTTTTAAAATGTTATGTGACTTCTTTCTTAGTATCATCTACATTGGTACTATGGGAACTATTTCTTAGTTCTATTTTTAAGATATTGTGTGGCTTCTTTCTTAGTATCATCTACTTTGGTGCTATGACAATATTTTGTTTCAATGCCAAATGCAATGTTTTTTAATATAAATTCCATTTTAAAGGTATTATGTGGCTTCTTTCTTAGTCACACCCTTAGAACATGTGCATAATAAAATGCATATACATAATGCGTTGATATGCTTTAATGGCTTGTTCGGCCCTACAAATTGAAGGAGCCTTATTTGCTATCTGTGAATCTCTAAGGAGCTACAATGGTTATATTTGTTGGATTTTTTCATTTTTTGGTCAATTAACATAACCTGTTGGACCTCTCCTATGTAAAAGGGTGCAAAAATAGATCATTGTTGATGTGCCAAGGGGATTTTAATCCCGCAAGCTTGCCAACATGCATGGTCCAAATACTAGCTAAGAGTCATATTTTATGGGGAGGGAGGAGACCATCCATGTAGATTTGATTTGAACTAGGTGGGCAGCTTTGACTAAGCCCCACGTACATCTTCATAATGCTCAAGTAGGTCTACTTTTGTAGGTGTAATCCATTGGCAGGCTCTTGGTTCAAGGTAGAATTCCGTCACGTCAAAGGAAGTACCTCATGATCCCTTGTACATAGGAGAGCAATGTCAATGCAGTTGGCCATATATCGTGATCAATGCAAAAGACCTAACAAGGTCAAATGGGGATATGATTGGCATATGCATTGCTATTTGCAAAAGGTTGATGCTTATGGCCCCCATGTGTGCAAACTATGATCGAAGCATGAAGTAAATTTTCTCTATCTCAACATAGAAAATGCGATATTTTGTACTTGTACAATTGTAATCCATCAAGAGTTTTAGTTCAAGCTAGAAGTACTACGTATGTCAATGATGCCTTGTACTTAAGAAAGTAACACCAATGTACGTGGCCATGATTAATGCAAAAAGACATGCAAAGGAGGAACTTGTCTATGCCTTACAAAAGTTTGAGGTCATAGAAAGCCTTTCAATAAAGAAAACATACTACAAACTTCTTAGAACATGGTGTTAGTATGAAAACAAGATAAAAGAAAGAAAATTGTATGCCTTGGTTTGGACTTTGTACACCTCTTTATGTAAAATTAATGGCTTTTCGTGTTTTGTGCAAATATTGTTGTTAAAATCATCTACTTGCTATCAGAGATCATTTTAAAAAAGGAAATTTTATAAATAATGAAATTCTATGTAACCTTTTGACTTTTTAATCAAAGTGATTGGTAAACAATCCAATGTGCACTTTAATGCATATTTTGTAGGATAATGAGAGGATAATCTCTACTCAAACTTGTTTTGAGCAAGATGTTAGATTGATTTGCACAATATGGATTTTTATGAATTATTAGAATTATGAGTTACATGCAAAAGCGGAACAACATTAGGCTCAATCTTCTAATATATTTTGTGGGACAAAATAGATAACCATTTGAGGCAACCAGATTATGCTTGAGTTTTACTTAGGGCCTAGTGATTAGTCAGTTGGCTTCTTGATCATGTTGGGTTTGAAGGTAGCATGTAGAATATAGTATTCTACAACTATGAAACAGGGCTTTGAAGGCACAAAATTGACTAGCATATTTTTGTGTGGAACGTTGGATTCCAAGGTAGCATGTAGGTTGTAAGATTTTAAAGCTTAAAGTTGGAGCCATAAAGGAATGAAGAAAGTGAACAACAATACACCCTTTTCACTCATGCTAAATACTTTATGAAGGTCAATAGAATAAGGGTTGTCTGTGATAGCTAAGATTGTGACATGGATGCATTGCTATTGGATTAGTAGTGATGTGTTCTTTTGGTTGTGGAATTAAGTGATACTAATGTTAATAATGTGAATAAGTTTGCAAAGAGTCATTACATGTGAAAATCCATGACGTAAAGAATAATTTTGAGAGAGAAGAGATGATGTGATGCGGCTTAAGTGTAACGATTTGTTGGAGGGTTGCAATGAGCTCCAAATAGTTGGGTAACGATTTGTTTGACAATTGCAATGAGCTTCAAATAATTGGGTAATTGAATATAATGAGATTGTTGTATTATAAAATGGACTCTCTTTCTTATCTTGACTTACTCCTTTATCTTTTATGGGAAATAGTAAACATCATGTGCAAATTTGGCCTTCCATTGGGAATAATTTAGCTATATATATGATACACAATGGTAGGTCCCCCCATTCGTAATGGGGATAATTTAGCTAGTATATATGATACACAATGGTAGTCCCCCCCATTAGTAATGCCACAAGTGAATATCTTTGCTTGATGGATAGGTACAAAGTTTTGATGGCTTGGAGTCTTCTAATTTATTTGCTTGATTATGGTTTAGGGCCCTTTAATTTGGAGAATTGAACTTTTTGAATATGTTATGGCATAAGGGTAGGTCATAGAGATTGGCATGCATGTAGTGATTTGCACCTCAAACTCCCAATAAATGTGGCACTATAGGAAGTTAACACGTGTACATGCATCATGCAACTTCTACCTTTCCAAGATAGAAAACATTGGCATGAATTAGTTTTATGCAAACATTGTAATTGTTTTTTCAAGTTTTAAAACCCACATTTCTCTTTTTTAATTTTGTTTTACAAACCTAAGCCTACAAGCTTGTCTTCATGCTCATGGGGATACACGCACCTATCATTGGGATTTGGACACACGTGGTACTCAGAGAGGTAAACCTTGGCCATCTCATTGACTGACCCATCGGGTAAATGTAACGTGAGTGCTATTTAGAATGCATCAATATGTGAATGTTTACATGAAACACAATGGGATATATTTACTTTGTCCCAACAAAGATGCGCATTAAGTTGGCAATAGTTGAAGTGAGTGGGGCCCTGCACATGGGACGAGGGAAGTAGAGGGGAGCTCCTCCCATGGTGTCACAACATGTGTGCATTGGGGTAGAGCTACTTCGCCACCATTAGAGAGGGTCTTATTGATGAAACAAGATAAAAACAAAACACACATAGCTTAGGTTATAATTGTGAGCTAAAGAAAAGTTATATTAGTAAGGTCCCACGTGTGAGGAAAGAAGAAAGGTGAAGGTTTGAGGATTCGAATCTGTGCATTGAAATTTGCAAATTGGAGACTTGGTGCATTTGTGCACGAGTTTTTAGACAAAGACGGACGAGTCTTAAACCTTAATATGCTCCCAAGAGATTAAGCTAAGTAAAAGACTTAGTTTAATTAACTTGCGTAGGTTGGGTAATTACCCTTAAAAATGATACAACTAGATAAATGACTTGTTAATGAATGTGTGTTATTAATTTTTTTTTTGTGAAAGTGGTATACTCTTATATTACTTCAAAGGCCCCAAGGGACATTTCATACAAACGGCTCTGCAGATGGACTCTAACAGCCTCATCGAGCCAACAAGCTACGAGCCATCCGATTTGTGTGGCAATCTCCAAAACTGCCTTTGGGGTGGATCTTGGTCCAAATAAGTTTGTTCTTTGGGACATAATCAGATATGCAACGCTGCACAGGATTTGCGTTGCCTGATACGAGGCCTCGGCTAATAGTCTTGCTATTTTTGAGTTGTCATGTGTGTTGTTTTTCATGGGTTTTTTTCGTTGTTAATGTATGTCTGTTCGTTGGGTAATGACCCTTTGTACTGCAGGCAATAATTATTCCTCGTAGGGCGCAGGGTGAAGAGAGAACTTAGAAGGCGAATAAAGACTCAAATGCGCACTTGGATAACCGGCTCTCTATGAAAGGTAGAGGCCAAATAAAGACTCAAATCAGCAATCATATAACCGGCTCTCTTGAGGCGAATAAAGAGGCAAACAATAAAGACACGAACATACGACATCTGGAAAGGTTCTGTACAGATGCACTCGCGCCGACGGGCCCACTTCGGGATTTATCTTGTGTGCGGGCCCCCACTCCACCGACTGCGCAGTTTCAAAGGGGCCACCACACCACATTTTTCAACGGCCACGTCAATAAAATCTTTTAAAAAATCGAAAATTTCTTAATCCATACCCCAACCACGGTTCTCATATTTGTTTTGCGTTTTGATTCCTGCCCTTCACGCCCCACAAGCTTCCATTCCACATGACCATTATACAAACACAGCTTGCCTTTTAAAATTAGAGAACGTATGTTCTATCAAAAAGCTAGGTGTGCTTCCAAGTGCAACTCTCGCGATCCTTACGAGGGTGATTTTGTTGGCTTGTGTTGACGATCTTGTGCCTCTTTCCATGCATCAGTTCTCTCTTTTGCCGGCATGTGCCTACTCCATTGACGCACACCAAGGCTGCTTTAAGGCATGGGAATGCAAGTTGTGGACTAGTACACTCCAAAGAGAATGCTTGGTCCCTTGCAAGTTGTGGACTAGTACAATCCAAAGAGAATGCTTAGTCTTTGGTGCCAAGCATCCATGCACCGACTCCATTGATGCAGAACCAAGGCTACTTATGTTAAGGCACGAGCATGCAAGTTGTGGATTGGTACATTCCAAAGAGAATGTTGAGCCTTGGGCATGGTGCTAGATTGGTGTGGTGTGCGGTTGTGAGTGAAGTTGAAAACTAATGAAGGTCATGTGTGTAAGGGGGATTCCTAGCAGGAGGTCAATGCTTGTGAGGGATCTGCTGGGATCCTTGGGTGTTGTGCTATTTCCAGTGGTGGAGGACCCATGAGTAGACCCACATGAGCAAATCAAACTCCGAGATTTCCAATGGTGAGTGAATCTTGGGCATAAAACCAATGGTGCTGGGTTGATGTGGTGAAGCGTAATGGACGTTGTGTGTAAGGGGATTGCTGGAAGGAGATGGATGCTTGGGAGGAATCCTCCGAGGAATCTTAAGTGTTATGCTGTGTTGAATTGTGGAGGACCCATGAGGATACCCACATGAGCAAATTCAAGATGTTGGGGTTAGCTGAAAGTATAATCATGGACAGTTTAAATTATAAAAATAAAGGGCAGACTTATATTATAGGGGACAGCCACTCTCCAAAACAAAAGACCAGGATGCAACATTTGCTAACTCTCGAGGCTAACTGCTCGTAGCGTACAATGTAGAGACAGCAACTAAACCGCTAACAAAAACGACATAAGTCGAGTAAAATGCCTCCGAGGAGGGAATCCTTTGGCATAAAGCATTATTTGCTAAGGTAGAATCATGCGTAGTGGAGAACGTGACCGTGGTTGGGTTAAGTAGGCAGTGAAAGCGATGGTTTGAAATGTAGAAAGGGGGCGGGGGGGGGGCCAATAGGGTGGCGACACGGGGAGGGGCGGTGGGAATTACCAGTTAAAGCAACAATGCTCACCAACCAAGGCTGAAAAAGGGTAAGATTCACCCCAAAATCATCGCAGTAAAACAATTAGAGGAGGAGTCTGTGCGTTGTTAGACTTCTTCTTCTTCTTCCATTTCTTCTTCAACAGTCCTGCTCCCTCTGCTTTTCTGTTCCTTCCCCTCGCCATTGCATCCCTCTCCATCCTCCCCTTTTCCCTCTCATCAGCAGAGTACCTCAGCAGTTTCTCACCGCTGCAGAATCTCAGTCCACTCACACACACCACGGTTTTGATCCATGCCTGCACAGGATCGCCATTGCAGAACTTGCTGACCAACACTCGAAGAATAGGAGCCGGAGCACACCTTGGACGCACCGGATCGCCATCGCCCGGCAGCCCCGAACTTGGTGAACAGAAGGAACCAAACAAGCGCAGATTGACGGTGATGCACTCATTCCAGCCTCGCTTTTCGCTCACTGCAGTCCGCCACACGACCGGAAACGGACCGCAATGACGGTTTCCATGATGCTCCCGGCGCGCAAATGCAGGGCCATGGCGGAAGGGTGAGAAACAATCGGCTAAAGAGAAGGTCAGCGAGAGAATGGATGGCAGAGAAATCCATCTTCTGCTTGCAGAGAACCGGCTGCCTCTCGCTCTCGGCCTTGCATCACAAATTCAGACTCTTTTCCTGATTGTCTCACAACATGCATCATGCTCTTGTTTCTCATTGTAGCTCCCGAGCCTCGCAGGAGAAAACGCCGTTCATGACCTCTCTCCTTGCATCATTGCTGATTAATTGGTTTGCTCTTCCGGTTTCGGGAATGCTATACGTAAAGTGCAGAAGAATGTTGCTGTTTTACGGCCAATAACACACCTCTTCGTAGCTACGTCGTGATCGTCGCCGGCAGATCGCAGCCTTCTTTTCCCAACCCTTATTCCTTTTTTGGTGGCCGTGATTCGGTCTTGTTGTTTCATCGCGCCGGCGGCACCAGCATCTCTTCCTTCAATTCTTGCTCCTCCGAGTAAATGTTTGATTCTCCACCATTTTCTGTCCTCTTGTGCTATTAAACTCAGTGTAATCCCGACGGCTGATCTCGGTTCTGAGCTGGATCATGTACTGATGCTGCGCCTTCAAGCTGAAACTCAGATTTCTTCGCTTTCCATTGCGATCTGATCATGTGATTAAGTACGTCATCGTGCGATAAAAAGAATTGATGAACGTCGACCTCCTGAAGCACCACATTTGGCACTTGATACCATCGACAGCGATTTATAACTGATGCAGCATTTTCTTACCTCCTCAAACGTTCTTGCTTTGACAAGATGGACAAATGAAGACATGTGCGGCTTAGTTTAGTGGGAATTGCAGCAGGAAATTATGTACCTTAATAAAGCAACTGTCCCTTTATGAGATTGCAATTCGTGGTGACATCGGCAAGGAAGTTACGACTTTTACCCTGTATCAAGATGGAAAGGGTGCAAGAGATGATGATGGCAAGTACAAGCATTTTTCACGATAGAAGGCCGTCATGGCCAGTGAACAGTTACGTCCACAGGACAACTATGCAAGCGGTAATACTTTTAATATCGTTCTTTGTACTTGTGCCTTTCAGCTTTCATGATTTGCGCCAAGATGATGCAGACTTCCAATTAGTATGTGAGGTCAATAGTCTTGCATTTCACATGCAGAACCGTTGCTAAAATGCGGTCGCTCTGGCCAAAAAGTGTGTTCAACTGTCGATGTGCGTTACATTTTGTTATAATTAATGTTAAGAGTACTCTATTTTCTTACCAATACTAAATTGTAAGTCTGTGAAAGGCGCAAGGACAGCTTTAAAGGTCAGCTGTGCAGCTATATGGATGAAGTTAAGAGCACACTATATGCACCCTATTTACAACTCATTTTTAAAGAGTTAAAAGTTTACGACTATAATGTAGTAAAAGAAGTCGAATTTGTGGTACTCTATGTAACAAGTTCTATTTGGAGCCTATAGATGTCTTTCAATGCTGTAGAGAATTGGTGTAGTGTAAGATGGGAAATCTATCCATAATATTCGTTACCTTCAGTTTTTAAATGGCAAAAGCATCAAGTTGAGATTCCTCCAATAAAACACTATGAGAGGCCAACAACCTGTGGCTGCTTGTCGATCATCGATGATAAAAATTTAATGCATTCATCAAGCACTTGCTTACTCGTTTCTTTTTTTCTGTTGGCAGTTGGAGTCCGATCCAGGAGCTCCCCCACCACAAGCATGGAGACGCAAGCTAGATTCCCCTGCCAATTTCTTGAAAGAGTTTAGTCTCACTTTTTTAGAGACTTTTAAAATGGTATTCCCTGCTTGAACTTTTAAATATGTACAATTTAGCATTGAACAGACCTGACTAGTCTTTGCAATGCTGCCAGCTTGGCTTAGGATGGCGAGTGTGGCAGTATGCCAGATCAGAACGTGCTAAGGGAAGGGTATGCTTTACAGTTTCTTCCGACCCATAATGTCAATTGCTATGCTGATGCCATCTTTTAAGTGAGGAGACTAATTCATCTCTGTGCCTGCAGATAGCCCCAATTGATCCTTTTCACAGAGCGTCAAAACCTGCGGCTTCGCATGGTGTACCGCTCGGAGGAATGGGGTTAGCATAATATTGCTTTCTTTAATGTGTTGTCTTAATACAAGATAGCTTGCCAATGTCCCAGAATAATACGTAGAAACCCAACCATTTGTGATAATCTTATGTAGCTTCCTTTCTCATAATGACTTGACACTTTTCTGGCATTGATTTTAGGGCAGGGAGCATTGGTAGGGGCTTTCGAGGTGAATTTCATCGGTTTCAATTGCTGCCCGGTGTTTGTGAGGAAGATGTTGTGCGAGGAGATCAATTTTCTGTGAGCCTTCTATAAAGATAAAACCTTTATTTGTGGTCGCATTTGATGATGATCAACTGAATTGTAGGATCAGCTAAAATTCACACTCGTCATTGGTGGGCCAGGTCTTCATAACACGGGAGGGTGGCAAAAAGTACTCCTCTGTTTTAGCTGCTGGATTCTCTGGGAAAGCTGGGTAAGCTTACTGGATGCCCCTTTAGCCCCTTATGTTGTTATATGTTTGATATGTATATCTCCAAAGTTAAAGGTTTGGCCCTGTAAACATTTTTTGGCTGCATTTTAAATATGTAAAGAAATGTTGAAACGGCTCTGCTAATTTACCCAGGAAAAAGGACGAGAGCTCTGGCATTTCTTCTTGGGGATGGAATTTGAATGGTCAACATTGCTCTTACCATGCTTTGTTTCCTCGAGCATGGACCATCTATGATGGTGAGACTTTGGATCTAACATTTCTCATTTGAATAGGTGGCCACATTATGATAAGTAGTCAAACTTTTGCACATAACAAGGTTGAAGCCTGCTGTAAAATGATTTCGAAGTGTCATGACATTGATATTTGGAATGCCTTTACAGGTGAACCAGATCCAGATTTAAAAATTTCTTGTCGTCAGATCTCTCCATTTATACCCCATAATTACAGAGAAAGCAGCTTACCTACCTGTGTGTTCTCTTACACCGTAAGAAACAAGAACTATCTTGGAGAGAGAGAGAGAGAGAGAGAGAGAGAGAGAGAGAGACAGACCGTATAAATGTAAACTATATTGATGTCCAAGGTTCAGTACTCAAGGAAAGTGTTCTGCATCTACTTTTTCAAGGATATGCATTCGTAGTTGTTTAAACTCTGTAGAAGATAAGAGGCAATCACTTTCATGCTTCCATGCTTGAAGGATTCTCTTGGCATGGCATTGTAATTTGGCTAGATGTCTCCTTGGTTCTAGAGTACATAGGACATTAAATATTTTATGTAAACATGATGCTCTGTTTCTTTCCCTTGCTGTTCAGCCTTTGGCAGACACTTTTCTCCCAAGGGGTGAAGGTGAGAAAAGAGCACAACACAAATTGAAGAAAGCATTCTAATCACAATGAAGGGATTGTCACTTATATAGCACACAAGAAAAGCTGATGAGGTGGCAAGCCATATAACACGAATAGCTTTGGCACATCTGATACTCAGAAATCACTTTCAGTATCCTCTTTTCTTTGCGAGTATTTTCACAACTTTGAGGTTGTTGTATACAAACTCCAAGTTGTTGAAGTCTCCTTCAGCAATCCAAGGGTCCAGCTCATCTTTGGCCTCCTCCTGCAGGTTGGAGTGGGGCTCTGGCGGCAAGGTGCATATCCTTTTAAAAACAAGCTCGTAGTGAGGAGAGAGTTCATGTATGACCCAAATGGTGCGACTTGTATGATCCACCTGATCTCCGTCGTAAGTGACACATCTGGTTATATAGCAAGCAGCGAATGACAAAGTCCATGTCTCAGTGGAAGTGGAGACTGCAAATCTTTACATTGACTGCTTGAGCTGCTGGCTACCCGATTGATCTCCACTTACTCTTTTAAAAGAAACGTCTTTTAGAAAACTTTGAAAAGATGTTATAGATCAGCAATCCATGGGTCACTTGATCAATCAGAAAGAACAGCTGGCTCCTATGCAGCCTGCTAGAGTATCCCGGGAACTATACAATCAGTGGATTCTTTCAGCCATGAGAGTGTGTACAAAATGCTTGCAGGCCGACTCTAGGCCCAAGGATCGCGCCAGACCACAGGTCCCACTGTGCCCAGCCAATGTGCTGCGCTCCGCCCAGCATAGAACCCATCTTCATCTTCTGGGGAACTTAGATTTTTTGACCATTGCTCTATACTGGAGATGAGCATTGTCACACCTGGATCTGTGCATCCTGTCAAGGTGCTACATGGTTTAGCCACCAAGAACAACTCACCATGAACAATGTGTGCTGAATCTTTTTCAGGTTCATCTACCTTGGACTTTTCTTCTTGATTCTTCTTTTGATCAGCCTTTTTCTTTTGGCAATCTCTTGTCATATGTCCACAATAGTAGCAATTTTCCTTCATCTTCTCTTTTTTCTTGCTCCGTCAAAAGAATTTCTGTCCTCGGAAGTATCCTTTTTCTTGTTCAGCTTGCCTTTCTCTGGCTTGCCCTTCCCTTTATGTTCAGTGATGTTGAACACCTTCTCACTACCATATCCTCACGCTTTGCCTTTCTTCCACTTGGAGCAACAAGGGACCAAGGTCCAGGGTTGTCACCAAACCCATTGAAGCTCCTTGGCAGTTTAGTCAACATGAGCATGGCCAACTGATTGCTGTCCACTTCATGACCTAGAGCGGCCATTTTATCCTAAAGACTTTTACCTTGAGTAGATGATCACTCACCAGGTCACCTGCTTCCATGTCCAGCATGAACAACTGATTTTGAAGCATTACGATGCAGCCGGTATTCACTATCTTGTGCAAGTCTTTCAGGATCATCCATGCCTGAGGTGAGGTCTCTGCCAGTTTAATGTGCAAAAGCACTGAATCGGTAGTCGTCCCTGATTATTGCGAATGGCTTAGTGTCCATCCATTTGTTCGCATCATCTGGATCTACGCCTTTGTTATCTTCCCTGATGCAGCCTTTACATTCATCGGTTTTGTATCTCTTCCTTCAGTTACATCCCACAAACCACGTGCAACCTTGTGATTCCTGATCTTGATCTTCCAGATCGGGTAGTTAGTCCCATCTAGCATCTCTCGTCACACCGAAGCTTGGTATCCTCAGGGTCCCCATTTTCACCTGTAGGATTTTACTTCAAGGAGAATTCTTACATAAACATTGACCTTCTTGTCACACCTCACTGATCAGAAGTTGCGTTCCTCTTTTAGTTGTCGAAGTCTATCTCTTACTTGGGTGGCTTGATCACCAAGGCATCCGCCGGTTTTATATCGGGTTGAAATAGACCTAGGATCTTTGGTACCTGATAGGATTGGGTCTGTTCCTATCTTTTGAGGGGGATGCCTTGATGAATCTGGTGGTGCCTCGGGATTTGGATTACTCTGGAATGTTCGTGTATTGAACTAGTAATTGTACCAGTGTTCTAGATTGGAACCAGTTGTTTGAGAACGATGCGGAGAAGTTTTGGGGATACTAGAGGTGCAAGATACAAGACGAGATGATGAAGACATCTTCGACTTGTTTCTTAGAGCTTCAGCAAAGGAGCTGATGGAGCTGTTCTTTGACAGAGTGGGCATTGGCCCTCGAGGTGTCCTTGAGAGGGGATGTTAAATAAATATGGGCAATGTCCTATCAATAAACCCCCAAATGAGAACTTAGGGGCTTGATACCTCAGAATGTGTAGTTTTGATGCATTAGTAGGGGGAAGCTGTCATGTGGGCAGCAAGATGACTGCCAATTGCTAGCCAGACAAAGATCCTTCTTTATGTTTGTTTGGGGGCAGCCTTCGGGGCCACCTGTCAGAAGATTGGGCTGACAATATGCCCAGGATGTGGGCTGATCTTGGGGCTGAATGCAGTCCAGCCAATGTGCCATGAACAGGGTCAAAGGGCTGCAGCAGAGCAGCACACAGATTTGGCCAGCAGATTCAGCAAGAACAGGTCGGCAATGCAGCAACAGCAGGTAGGGCGACTGGAGCAGCATATCAGGGCTGTTGCAGGACCTGGAGAAGAACGGCGCTGGAGAGAGGACGTCCAGAAGACATGCACATGTAAAAAGGGACCTGTATAAATAGGGAACAATGTGGTTGGTTGGTTGGCAGTGCAGCAACAGCAGGTATGGTGACTGGAGCATGATGGTAAGGGCTGTTGCAGGACCTGGAGAAGACTGCGCTGCATATAGGATGTCCAGAACACAGGTGCCTGCAAAAGGAGACCTGCATAAATAGGAAATAGTGTGGTTGGTTGGCTGGAACAGCCACATACTGGGTCGGCTGGCAGGTAGCCTTCTCCTTTAGTGCTAGCTTCATCATGGCTGAATCTGCCCTTCACCTCGAGAGTGCCGACAGAAACTCAGTACGAAGATTTTGTATAAATGGATGCATGTGTGGGTGTGTGGATTTGTATGTATGAGAGCATATGTTGATACTATGGTCTACTCGCACTGTTGGGTGCTGATGACGTCAGTGGGGATGTCATAGTAGCTAGTCCCTACTATGCGTGATGGAGTTTATGGTTTTCAACCTTATGAGTGACTCATGAGATTGAAACTGCACTATGTTGTGTTTTTAGAGGATGAGTTTGGGCATGTTCCTATAGGCTGCCGGGTCGGCCAATGTGTCAGTCCAGTTGGCTGTTATAGGAGGGCCTTGTGCCCTATGTAAGGAGTCCCACTTGGAGGTTCCAGGTATTCTAGAAGTTCCTATCTGCGAGTCACATTTCAGGGTGAGGAGCTGAAAGAAAGAAAATTTATCAAAAGTCTTTGAAAGACCGAAGGGTCTATGAGACTGAAAAACATGATACAATGAGATGAAAGGGTGGAGTCTCTAAGCGGCATCAACACCCATGAAAAATACAAAAGAGCCATAATCAGCTGGAGTGGGGAGTGGTCAACCTAGGGCAGCCACTGAAGTTTGACGAGACACATGGTGATCTACGAGTCTACAGCAGAGGGATCAGCAAACATTGTCTGAGTTTGGTGCCCTATCTCAGCAGATGTTTAATGAAGGTGTTGGTACAGATTTGTTAGGATTTGGTTCTTGGATTTGTACATCTATATATGAGACTGTTTGGCTGTACATCTGTGTGTACTTTTGCTCTATCTGAATTGTTCTCTCTGTAAGCACATGGACTAAGTTGGCATTCAAGTTTTCATTGTGAGATTTGGAGGCTTTTCTTATTACAGGTTTGGCTGTAGCAAGCAATCCTTTTTCTCTAATATGGAGAACTATAATCTAATTTGTGATTGGAGCATATCACTCTTTGTCACAACCATGTCATTACAATTTCTTTGAGGTAGGGGTGGTTGCAATATATGGGATATCAACTAGTTTTGTGGTGCGATTTAGGAGGTTTTAATATTGTTGTGTTTGAAAGGGGTCTAGAAATATTTAGGATCTCATATATGCCAATTCAGCCCTTGATTAATGCAGGTTTCCTGACCAGCCACATCTCACTGGTCACCCTGTTCAAGTCCTAAAACCGTGCTGCTTGATTTTCTTTCACCTAATGAGTTTGAATGTGCTTGAGATTCATTTATTATGTGTATTTCTGCAGCAGTAGTGGGCATACAGATTTCACATCTTGAAATTTGATGCAAGTTGCAAACTGCTGATCAGCCTTCTCTTGCCTGCATCTTGATGATTTTGTCGTTCATGTTTAGAGCTCTTGTAAAAACTCAGTACGAAAAAGGCTTTTACAGAAATAAATGCTATTAGGTGTTTGGATATGTGTGTGCATATACAAGTGATATTTTTCCTCTTTGCAGCTTGCAAATACTGGTAAAGATGCAGCGAGTGTGAGCTTGCTTTTCACTTGGACAGTAAGTTGCCAGTTTGAGTTGTAGGGTTCAGCTTTGGTTTGTGGATCATGAAATGCAGAACAAAATGTAAGCTAACTTGATTATTTTGTTGCAAATAATGTAAGTTTAGAGTTCTTAAAAGAGTTTGTCGGTGATGTACAGAATTCTATTGGTGGCAATTCAGAACTTTCTGGAGGCCACTTTAATACTCCTTTCATGTAAGTCCAGAAAAGTGAAACTCATTAAATGTGGCATCATGATTGATAGAAATGCATAGATAAGAAACGGCAATTGTGCTGTGGAAAATATGTTTGTCCTCAAAAAAATTGAAGATTCAGAACAGTTTCCTCCGAGTTATTTAGCATTCAGCTCTCAAAATAGAAGGTTCAAAGAAACTCTTCGGATTAGTGATCAGTTAAGAAGTGTTGTTTTCTCATGTGGAAGGTTCAGCAAGGATGCTAGATGCCTTGAACTCTTCTGTATTGTCAGAATTTTTGTGGACACTTCTTTTATTCGGTCATTCAATTTCGATGTAGACTTGTTTACGTCTAAGGAAGCATATCGTAAGTGGAATTATAGCTACTGCATACAAGTGGTGAAATTTGAAACGCTTAAAAGCGTTGGCTTGCTCTAGTTTAAGTATTTTATGTCAAGCAGAGCAGTATTAATGATATGACCTTTTTTTGAATTCAGAGAAGAAGATGGAGTTCGTGGTGCACTCCTGTATCATAAGTAAGGGATCCTTCACTGTGAGTTTGCATGAGATACTTGATTTTTCTATTGCTCGTTCTGGTTCCTCATAGTAATTTTGGAGTCTAGTAATGTTCAGAGCTGGAAATTTTGCTAGCCTGTTACACTTTTTTCCCTCCAAATTGTATATCACTTGTGGACATGTGGTCATGCAGGACGGGGAAAACATCTCCTCCGATCACTTTTGCCATCGCAGCTCAGGAAACTTCTGATGTGTCCGTGTCTGTTTGCCCTTCTTATTCAATGTCAGGAAAAGATAACAATTTTTCTGCAAAAGAAATGTGGTCAGATATGAAACAGGTCTGCAAGTCTTGCTGGCAAGTTGTGTTGTTAAAATTGATACAAAGGGGTGCGAAAACATAGATTGTAGTGTTGACTCATATGGAGAATTTTGGGCAGCATGGTTCGTTCGCTGAAGGTAACTGGGACATGAAACCTTTGCCTCCTTCATTGCAAGGAGCATCCATTGGTGCAGCAGTTTCGGCAAGAGTGGTGGTCCCACCCCACGAAAAGAGGACAGTGGTTTTTGCTTTGGCATGGGATTCTCCAGAGGTGAAATTTATCAAGGGAAAGTCTTATCACAGGTTAGCTTGCCATGCCTTAATTTCCTAGATATTGTCAAAAAAGGCTAGATTGAAAGATTAATCAGCTGTGCTTTAACATATCAATAGCGAAGTATACCCTCTGTCTTGAAGATATACAGGCTGGTTATAAAATGTTTAAATAGCTACAGTGTATGACCCCAAAATATTCTGTATATGCAGACGTTACACACAGTTCTATGGAAAGTTTGGAAATGCTGCAGCAAATCTGGTCCATGATGCTATTCGTGGTAATGCCATAATTACTGTGATTATAGTTGTGTCATCATAATGTGCATCATCAGATTCTGCTGAGTTAATCGTTATTCTCATTGGTGTTGGCTCCATAAAATTTATCTGCACTGTGATGCTAGTCCTGGAGCTAAAAAAAGTACTTGTTCCATTTCTGCTTTGGGGATTTGTTATACCTGAAGAGAGTAAGATAGGCAGCTACAAAATGGCAACTTTAGGGCGTTTAGAATCTATGACTCTACTTAAATGCCCTTTGCTTCAATTGACATTGAGTTAGCCCTTGTGTAATTCATAACTTTGTCCTTGGTAACCTTGAACGCCGTTTCAAGATTTGAACTTGTCCTTTCTAGCATAAAAGATGATTTCCCCAGGCTTTCCTTTTTATCTGACTTTGTGGGTTTACACCATGCAATGTTGAACAGAATTCTTTTTCTATATACCATCCTCCAGGAAATCTGCTGGTTCTACTTTTCAATGCTGTGGTCTGCCTCTCATGCTGCTTCTTAACCTCCTTTTCAATTTATGCCTTGACATTGCATTCTACTGATCCTAGCATGCATCTCTTTAGCTTGTATACCAACAGTACTATTCAAGGTGGAGACATTCCAATCTTTCAAGTGCTTTATGGTTTGTCAATCTTTAGTCGAAAATCTTTCAATCTTCATACCGACAGTACTATTCAAGTTGGAAACATTCAATCTTTTAAGTGCTTTACGATTTGTAAAATTTTAATCGAAATTCTTGAAGTGCCATCCAGAAACCAAGATTTTCATGCTTTAAAGTAGTAATGTGCTTTAGGAGTGCCATGTACTCAGACTTCTTTGATGTCTTCATATTTGGCATGAGCAAATTAGTTCTTATACACAACGCTTGTTCAAACAGTGGTCCTCTATGGATGCCCAGCCTTGGCATGCAGATGGTCCAAAGATTAGAAAAGAATAGGAACAATTCACAAAAGGTTTCTCATAGGAGAGCTGGGGATCAAAGTGCGAAACCCCTAACCCGTCAGGCTAGCAGAGACAAGGATTATAGTGCTCGAAGGGCTTTGAAGCTCAGTCCAATACATGACGTACCTTCTCAAGGTAATGAAGGTGGATGCAAGCAGACTCCTGTTCAGAGCCATGGAGACAACAAAAAATTCAGGTTTGCATAGAGAGGGAGTCAAGTGGATGGAGAGACGGGGCTACATGCTATAGATATCCCAGAGGAAGTAGGGGAAATCAGAGAGCAGTCATGCAGAAAATGCAACAGAATTATGGCAAGACCCGGGAACAAAAATGGAATTCTACAAGCAAGAGATAAACCTGATGGAGAATATCTCAGGGAGGATATCTCAATGTTCAAAAGGCACATAATCTGCAGAATAAGAACCAGCTCCCACAATCCAGAGGTAGAAAAAGATAGATGGGCCAGACCAAGAAAATCCCCAAGGATGCAAGAATTTGTAAAATCTGCCCAACAGGGAGAGGGACAGAAAATGAAGAACATACACTTCTTCACTGCAGAGCATACATGCATATTAGGGAAAAGTACAAGGAAAGGTACAACAGTAATGACCTCAGCCCATCAATCCTTATGAACCAACCAGCCAGAACTGGGTGCAGACCTTAAGGGAACTTTGGGACACCCAAGTAAAATTTTGGCCATGGCGGATAGGTTGGCCAAGCACTAAAAGAGCTACTATCATTATGATAGTGGCTTCTAGTCCCATAGATATAGGGCCTCAAGTGGACTGTAATGAATCATATCATATCATTGTGAGAGAGTAGAGTGAGAGAGCAAGAGAGCTGAACGTAATGTTGCAATAGATGAAGTGTGTAATACAAGAAGAGGGAAAGGCTTTGTCTAAGTGACAAAACCTTATCCTTCACTAACCGTAGTTAGTGAACTAACTGTGGTTAGGGGGAAAAACCTCAAAGGAGGGAAAAGTGCCCCTAACCTACTTATTACATTACATTGGTCAGTGCTAGAATATAATAATAATTCTAACACCCCCCTGCAGTGCCAATGTCATGTACAAGGAAATGATCAATCACCAAAAGGAGATAAGTTCAGGGCACTGCGAAATGCCTCAAACTTTTCACGTGGAAGTGCTTTGGTGAAGATGTTTGCAACATTGTCATGTGTTGACACATAGATCATATTGATCTCTACTGCATGTAACTTCTCTCTGACATAGTGATAGTGAACCTCAATGTGCTTCGTGTGAGCATGAAACACAGGATTCTTTGCCACTGCTATAGCACTCTGACTATCAGTGAGAATCGGAGAAGGACCCTCCAATGAAAGATGAAGACCAGCAAACAAACGACGCAGCCAAACACATTCAGCTGTCGCTGTGAAAGCTGCCATGTACTCAGCTTCACATGAGGAGGTAGCCACTGTAGATTGTTTCTTGCTCAACCAAGAAATGCAAGCATGTCCTAGAAAGAAACAATTCCCACTGGTGGACTGCCTAGTATCATAGTCTCCAACCCAATCTGAGTCACTATAAGCATGCATCTGCAAGTCACCCCCCCTGGGAAACATCAAGCCAAAAGACTTTATACCTTGCAAGTAACGGAAGATGCGTTTTACAGCCTGCCAATGCATAATCTTTGGGCTGTGCATATACCTGCTCACTCGAGAAACTGAAAACTGAATATCAGGTCGCGTATCGCAGAGATAAATGAGGCATCCAACAGCCTGGCTATAGAGTGTGACATCAATTGATTCACCTGCATCATGCATTGTAAGCTTCAGCCCCGGCTCCATGGGAGTGGACATAGGCTTACAATCATGCATGTTGAATCTGTCCAAGAGCTTTTGAACATACTTGGACTGAGACATAACAATGCCACGTTTCTCTTGAATAAACTGGATCCCCAAAAAGAAATGTAACAAGCCCAAGTCTGACATATCAAATGTAGCTTTTAATTGGACTTTGAAATCTGCAATTACTTCCTCATTTGATCCGGTGAGCAGCATGCCATTAACATAAAGAATGCTGCGTGTATCTCTTGAATTTCTTGCCTGACAACTTCATCCATACCCTGAGGTTGTACTAATTCAGCTGGGGGCTGAATCTGTACATGTGGATCTGGCGGAGGTTGCTGTAAATTCTGAGTTTCAGCGGGGGAACCAAATGCTATAGGAAGCATCCCCTCAAACACATCATCTGAAGAGGCTGGAATCTGAAATTCAGCATGTGTATGTGCAGAATTTTCAGAGAAAGTAACATCTCTACTCACAAAAATCTTGCATGTAGCAGGATTGTAGAGACGATAGCCTTTGCTTTGTGAACTATATCCCACAAAGACTCTGAAATGGTCCACTGAAGGCTTTCTCCCATGCCATGCCTCATAGGGAGTGATTGTCTTCAAAGACTTTGTAGGAGCCTGATTTAAAATATAGTTGGCACACATGGGGCCTTCCATCCAAAACCTGTGAGACAACTTCTTACTTGTGAGCATGCATCTGTCCATTTCCATGGCGGTGCGATTCTTCCGCTCAGCTTTGCCATTCTGTTGAAGTGTAAGTCTCACTGTAAGCTGATGCATGATGCCTAAATGTCTCAAATTCATGAGACATATACTCCCTCCTCGATTTGTTCGAAGTGTCTGCACCTAGAGTCCTGTCTCATTCTCAACCATGGCCCATGGGACTGCAGACATCACTGTGAATAAGCTGTAATTTTCGTGTAGCTTTCGTTGCACCATCCTTTTTGAAGGGAAGTGTATGCATTTTGCCAAGAATGCAGCCTTCACATGCATGAGGAGGAGGAGACTCTAAAGGAGGCAATGCATCAACCATATCATGCCTCTGAAGTGTCATTAAGCTGCCATAGTTCATGTGCCCATACCTGGCATGCCATAACTCCGCATTCTGCATCACAGCAATGGGAGTGCTAATTGATAATGCAAGATGGGATCTTTTTTCATATAGATCAAGCTGAAAAAGACCGCGATACAAAGTGCCAGACAACATCAAAGCATAGTCATTTTCTGTCTCTGACTGCACACTTGTCATCATAAAAAACAACCTGAAATCCTCCTTTATTGAGTGAGGACATTGAAAGCAATATCTTCTTTATCCTTGGCACATAAAGTACATTTAAAACTCTGAAATCTATGCCATTAGTGGATGTGAGAATAATGTCTCCCACTCCACACACTGAATAAGAAGAATTATTTGCACAAGTTACCTTCTTCTTGGTGGGTGAAGAATGCAGAGTTACAAACAGACTCTTCTTGAAAGTGATATGCTTTGAAGCACCATTGTCAAAATACCAAGTATGAAGTGTCTCATCAACACTAAAGGAGCATTTATCCTTTGAAGGATCGTAACTGCAAGTCAAGAAAGCATATGGGTCATCATCATTAGTGGCTGTAATATCAGAACTACCCACTGAAAAGTCTGAAGTGCAAGATAGAAAAGCATAGTGCTCTTCAACCAAGTTGGCTGCAACATCTCCTCCATCATGAGAATGTGGAACTGATGCATTTGACACAGCCATACCGGAATCCCTTTTCTTCTCTTTGGCTATGCACTTCTTGCTCTCTCCAATATAATGACTTGGCTTCTTGCAATAATGAGAGATGCTCTGATACCGAATGTGAGAGAGAGGAGAGAGAGAGAGCAAGAGAGCTGAACATAACGTTGCAATAGATGAAGTGTGTAATACAAGAAGAGGGAGAGGTTTTGTCTAAGTGACAAAACCTTATCCTTCACTAACCGTAGTTAGTGAACTAACTGTGGTTAGGGGGAAAAACCTCAAAGGAGGGAAAAGTGCCCCTAACCTACTTATTACATTACATTGGTAACTGCTAGAATATAATAATAATTCTAACAATCATATCATATAAATTTGTACGATTGGATATATTATAGTCTTACAAATGTGTATTCTAGTCCTACAAAGGTATATCATATCATATCATATTCAAAATCTGTCCCACAAGGGAGGCAGAAAATGAGCAGCATATACTCCTAAGATGCTGGGCCTATGCACACATCAATGATGAAAGCAAAGGCAAGCTGAAAAATCTATTGGAGTAGCCAGCTACAAAGCTAGGAAGATATCTAAAAGAACACTCAAACACGATACTCTTGAAGGCAATCATATCTTGAAGGGTCTCAAGAGGACTTTAATACAATCCTATCATCTCTCTCTCTCTCTCTCTCTCTCTCTCTCCCATATGCCTACCTACGTACAGCTCCCCGTAGCCCTTCGTACAGCTCCCCGTAGTCCTTCCGCACTCTTTCCGTAGCCCTCCGTACGCCTCCGTACAGCTACCTCTCTCATACTTGCAGCAGCTCCTTTCTCCGTACAGCTACCTCTCCCGTACTTGTAGCAGCTACCTTCTCCGTCCCCTAACCTTGAGCTGGGTTTGAACCCCCAGCCCAGCCTGGGGGTTAGCTTCAGCCGGGGGGTACTAGAAGACATGGCCAAGATGGAGTGGCCTATCCTCTCCACCAAATCCCCCTCTGCCTCCACCCCAAAAACAACTATTCCTGCCAGCAGCAGTAGACTCCTCTACTCTTCAGTTGCCAGGACACTTTCTCCATATGCACAAACTCGAGGTGGTTTTGACCGACCCATTCTCGGGCAACATGAACAGATTTATTTCTTACAGCAAGAAGAGAGGGAGTTGAAGATTTTACTGGAAGATGTGACAGCGAAACTTCGGGTCCTTGAGGGGCCTGGACAACAATCAGTTATAGATGAAGCTGTAAAGGCTTGTAAGCCTTCTCCCCCTACCCCCCAATTGGTCTCCACAGTCAAGGATTTAGTGCATACCGAAGTTCAAACAATTAAGAGGGAAGTGAGTATGGAAGCGGACACAAAAGCAAGTAAGACTGATATTCAAGCAGAGATTAAAGAACATGAAGCTAGACAGGAACGCGATGAAGACTAGAATAGGGGGACTCCCAGAAGATTGGTACAAAGAGGACACATTTAGTGAAACATTGGCAAAGGTCAAAGCAGCCTTGCCCAACATTGAATGGATGGATGGTGACGAGGAGGAAGATGACGACTCTAGACCAGCTTCTATTGGACAATCTAAAGGTCATGCCATCCTTACATTAAAATCAAAAGATTTGCGGATCAAGCTTCTACGACAATCTTATATGCTGAAGGGTACCAAAGTATGGATAGCTGAGGAGCTTACACAAGCTCAACTAAAAAACAAGGCAACGGAATTAGCAAAGGTCAAGGCTGCCACGAAAGATGGGAAATAGGCAGTATACTGTGAAGGAGTAGCACTTGTTAAAGAGTTCAAATCAAAGCCAAAAGACTCTCAGTCTTAAACTGATGTATGGCGAATATATGTGTGTTTTATCTAGGTTATCAAGTAGGTACTTTAAATAAAATGGAGCTGTCACTGCTCTCCGTGGGAGCTGTCTTGTGCCCTCCCTAAGCTGATGGTTTTCTTGTTGTCCCATAAACCTCTTGGTCTCTTGTGGACGTTAATAGACTTTCTTTCTCTCTCTTTCTCTCTCTCTCTCTCTCTCTCTCTCTCTCCTCCCTCCCCCCCCTCTCTCTCTCTCTCTCTCTCTCTCTCTCTCTCTCTCTCCATTTTGGAAACACTTTATTCTCACAGGTCTTGTGATTTCGACTCTTGTAGTCTCTCTGTGTCTCTCTCTCTCTCTCTTTGTCTCTGTGTCTGTCTGTCTGTCTGCCTGTCTCTCTCTCATTTGCACCTTATGCGAATATCGGGAGGTTGAGTCAGAGGAACATTTCACTTTTAGATGCCCTGTGCACTATGAGATTAGAGTTCACTATCACAGCCTTTTTAGGGATGATTTTGGATACCTATCTAGTTTCTTATCCTACCCAGATCAGAGATGCTTGGTGGCCTTCATCCATGATGTAACCGGCCTTCGGAACCCCAAAGGGCGGTAAACCACAACTAACTGTGATTACACCGTCAATTATGGCCACTTAGCAACCATTTAAACACACCACATCAGATAGCATAAAAGAAGTATAGGTGCAACTCCTACATGCAACTTGCAACTCCTACATGCAACTATTATATGCAAGTTCTACATGTAGAGAGAGAATGTCTTACAATTCCTACATGCAGAGAGAGAAGCTCTCCAACTTGTATAAATACCCCATAATGGAATGTAGCCCACACTCTTTGGGGCATTGTGTTGAGTTCTTCTTTGGTAATCCAAGCAATTATCTCAAGTGTCCATGCTTCCTTGCACTCCACGTCCAAAAGCATGTCCTAACCTTGCAACTCCTCCTCCCCTCTTCTCCAACCTTGCAACCCATCCTCCTTTTCCTCCTCCTTTCTTCTCTCTCTCCTTTTTCCCCATGCTCTTACGTCTTCTTTCTCTCCCACTCCTATGCTTCCCTTAAACCCTTAGTTCCTCAACCCTTAACCTCCACGATCTACGAGGGAGACAACTTCTCTACCATGTACTCTACCTGAACCTTGGATCCTCCTTCTAACCCTTGAACCTCTTCTAAACTCCGGAATCTCGCTTTGAACCTTGGAACCTCCTTCTAAACCCCGAACCTCCCTCTAATCCTTAAACTCCTCTCAAACCCTTCAACCCCCAATGAAGGCAAAAGCCTTCATTACCCCAACTAAGATGATGCACGTTCCTTTCACATATGCATGCACTATGTTTGCTTACCATACTTAAGTCTACGTCTCTCACCGGAATACGACTCGAGGTCCTAAGTCACACTTATACTACAAACAACGACACTGATATATCTGTAGGTGACAAAAAGCTTGGAAACCTTGCATACTGGCTAGAATGCCCTTGTTCAATGATCACATAGCGACACCGATTGGTCCCGAACAGTTGGCATCCCTTGCGGCATTTCTTTTTTCTTCTTTAGTGAAAAGTAATAGCAAAATTAGAACAAGGGCTCACCTTGAACTGTTCCCACTGGCTATCACTGTTCACCGGCCCACACTAGGTACATCACTGAATTAAACTGGCAAACTGTGCATCCCAAGTGCTAGAGCAAGGCATATTCTCAACAACTTGATGTCAACCTGGGTTCACCCTCTGTGATTGGGTGATTGCAACAAACCTAGGAAATCTTGTAGAGAATTTCAAATAAGGAACAAGAAATAGATCCAATAGAGACAAGGAGGAAGAAACTGGGCTGGAATTCCGGGATTGTGCGCCCACATCACGGGTTGCAACCAAAAACCTCTGCTCCATACTAGAACAGGTTCCCGTGGTATCCAATACCCCGCCAAAGACCTCAAAACAGCAATTTGCAGCAGGAAACCCTAATTCGTATCAAGAAAACTCTGCCTTAGGTTGGGTGCAAGTACAAAATGCCCGCAGCAAAGGCCGTACAGTCTGTACACAGGTACCCGCAGCTTGGAAAGATTCCGTACCGTTTTTACGGACTGTTTGTAAGTCCATACACCTGTAAATACTGCCGTATAGCAGAAAATTAGCACCAGGATGAGCTCTAGTGATTTGCAAATGATGCTCCCTGACTTGGACTGCATGCCACAGGGCTGGAGAGCCAGGAAAAGGTGAAAAACAGCAACCTGATAGCAACCAGCAACTTGGAGAAGGTCTGGCGCAGCAAACAGGAGAAGGAGATGGTGAATTCTAGAACTGGCTCTAGAACTGAATGCCAGCTGCCCTAATAGGAGGGGGATGCTAAAATTGGAGTTGATGGGCTGCATGCCTGACACGTGGCACATTAATGCCCCTAACCCCTTGTACCAAGGAAACGTTGGTTTCCTAGGGGCAACTTTTAAAGGTTCTAACCCCACTAACCAATGACAAACATTGGTATTGTCTAGGGGCAACCTTTTGATCCTTTTTAACCCCTCTTCCAACGTGAAACTTGGGAATCTAACTGGGGGAAAACTTCCTAACTCCATCCTACCCCTCCGTGAGGTCAAAGTGATGCCATGCCTTGATTCCAACAGTTAGGTCTAGCCAGTGTGTCCAGTTAGATGTTAACACTAGGGGCTTTCATGAACTCACCGCTCCTCTAGGCTAGTTCCCCATGGCCAAACTGGTTACAAACTTAGTCATAGTGCATTTGCTCACAAAATTCACGTCCCTGTGACACATGAGGCCGTCCGACATATGGAGGGCTTGCTTAGGGCGCACACAGGGGAGATCATGACACATAGCCAGACTCCACCCAGAGCATGATGATTGAATTTTTCCAGCCACACAACACCGAGTCCCGACCAACAAGACTCACGATGATGGCGGTTGCAAGGCCCTATCAGTCTCCTCAGCGGAGTGAGATACAATTTACAATTAGGGGATCTTCCCTTCATGCTCATTAGACCGGAGGCACGACCCCTAGGAGTAATGGTGGCACTTGTTTGCCGCAGGGCTATACAAAGGAGACTGCCTGTTTAGTGGCTCCTTCCCTCAGCTCATTGTATCCGTTTCTTTTAGTCTCATAGACCCTTTCCAAAGACTTTTAATAAACATTCTCTCTCTCTCTCTCTCTCTCTCTCTCTCTTTGTGGATTTCGAGGCTTTTGACACATTAGTTAGAGCTCGTCTCATCAGACACTTGCAGTATCTGGGGTATAGTCGAGAGATCACCTAGGCAGTCGTGGTACTCCATGAGAGGTTCTCGTGCAAGTTTAGATGGCTATAGGATGGACTGAGGAGATTAGGAGCACTATCGGGGTCAAACAGGGTCGTCTACTATGATCAACTCTGTTTGGCCTCTACATTGATGAGCCTAAGACCTCATCGGGATACTAAGAGAGGCAGGCTCCTTTTGCTAGCTCCTTGATCGAGATTCTCCTCTATGTAGACGATGTGGTCTTACTCTCCTCTTCAATTGAGGGCCTCACTCCATACTTCGTGCAAGACGCATGATTTGAAGCTCCACCTTGGTAAAACCAAGGTTATGGTCTTTTCAACACATCCCGAGTAGCCATGCGCAGAGAGCTGTCACCTTGGACAATTGACAGGTGGAGGTTGCTGCATCCTACACATATTTGGGAGTACTTTACTCTAGCCCAATTTTCAGGATGTGACCAATGATACAGGTCTGTCTGAGCAGAGGATACGTCGCATTTGCTAGGCTTGAGCGGCAGTTCTTTGACTCTCATTTTTAGGATCCTCGGGCCAAATCTCTTTTCTTTTGACTCCGTGGTCTGTCGAGTGGGCATGTATGTTAGTCCTTGTTTGGGGTGTGATATATTAGAGGTAGACTGGACTTGAGTGGAGACACAGATGATCCACAGTAAGCCGTCCATCCCACACCAGATCATTTTGGCTATGTTTCTGGTACCCCAACTACAGCTTGATGCATCATTCGAGGTGATCACTTGCCCAATTTAGGGATTACGGTTCCTCAATCTTAAGCCCTTACCAGGCTTTGCTTTATCTACATCCATGACATTAGCAATTGAGGGTCATTAGAGATGTTGGAATGCCTATACATGTAATGTTTGGGACTCAATATGGATAGATTGCCTCCCTTTCAGTATGGCCTTGGCGCGCCCTTTGTTCTACGAGGCTACCCAAGTTATCCAAGAGGATTCATATAGATACACTCATATAGGATTTGGTTAGCCCTTTGTGAGATGCCTGTGAGGATAAGCTTCTACAGAGATCAAGGCTTTATGGATATCAGAGGAGGGCTTCATCGATCGGCCAGGCTCCACACAGATCTACCTCCCCCACTCTTTGAGGATTTCAATCAGGCAATTCCGTGTTTCCTCCCACTCAATATGCAATGAGAGGATGGGTTGAGGGTATACCTAAAGAGGACTGCATTTGCACTCTATGTGATCTATAGGAGATTTAGGTCAGACAAGCACTTTGCTTTTAGATGCCCTGTGTACTATGAGATCTGTTGGGGTAAAGGCACATTGCCACCCTTTTAAAGTTATGACACCTATGACTGTCTTAAGACAGTCATAGGGTGAAAAAACCTAATCCTAATAAAACCTATGAGTTTGTGGTGTGGCTCAACACTTTTACACACCCACACTTCTTGTGTCTCCCTCTCTCTCTCTCTGTCTTCATCGTTCCACTCCCCCACTCTTTCCCTCTCAACTGGTATCAGAGCAAAATTTTTTTTTGGGGATTTCGTGCCCTCGCAGGTATAGGGTACAGCAGGTACCCTGTGCAGGTACAGGAGGTACAGCAGGCACAGAAATTTTGTTTTGGGGAAGAAGGAAAAGAGAGAGCACTCTGCTCTTCATTCCCGGAATTTTTTCAGTTCCAAACTGTGTGTTTGAGGTACAGCAAGTACACTCGTGTCCCTCGTGCTTGAGGTGACTAGTGCCACAGTGTGTGGTGGTTGCACAGTTATTTTGTTTCGGGAAGGTCAGATGCCTTGATTTTGCAGAGGGCTTTTATGCTTTTGCTGAGTGCAAATCTCAGCTTTCGGGTGACAATTTCAAAGGGCTTTTGCCTGGAAGTTTATGCAGTGTATGCCTTGAGGCAGTGTGGAGCCAGGGTGCCCACATTGGTCTTGTTTCCGCAGTGTATTCAGTGACATTTCTTGCAGGTCACATTCTGTGTACGACACTTTGAAAAATCTCAGTTGAGCCACGCTTGGCCAGGGCGCATCGAGTTTACTCGGTCCCTAACTGTCCATCGTTGACAGTGCTCAAAAGATTTTCTCTTCAGTGTTTGTACGTTGGGATCTGTGTTGCTACTGTGTACACAGGGCCGTTTATGCATTACATTGTCAGGTGAAAGTGCCAGGAGAGCGCTGTATTTTGTATGCTATCTCAGTGTTGAGGGTGTTTTTCACTTGGTACAGGTGTCAAATCAAGGGGCTTTTGCCCAGATTTTGCTTGTGAGCACTTGAGTTACTGTTTGAGACCTTCAGATGTCTTTTATCCCCTTGGCAGAAGGGTGATTGTTTGGGATTTGTCCCATACTTTGTTGCATGTTTTGTGACAGGCTGAGGTGTTTGGAGCCTTTTTTGAGTGGACAAAACAGTGTATGACAAGTGGTTTATGCATATAAAATCAGTGCAATACCTCATCTGAGGTGGGAGAAGTGTCCAGGACAGCAGTGTTTTGTGCTTCGTCAGCTGATGATGCACTGATAAAGCACTTGTGGAACAGTTGCAGCATTCTGAAGTTACTGTTTTATGCCTATTTGAGCACGGTACAGTGTGTCAGAAGGTACAGTGACTGGAGGGAAAATTTTCTGTTTTGCTGCAGATTTTTTGACAGTAAAAACAGCACTATTGTGAGTGCTCCTGGCTCTTGATAGAGCAGGTTTTCTGAGAAATCAGAATTTTATTTAGTCATTTTTTGACTTACAGGGAGTCAGGTACTTTCCTTATCTGATATGGCATCAGGGGGAAGTGAATCTTCAATTCTGAACATAAAGAAATTGGAAGGGGCACACAATTATGCATTATGGGCAGAACAGTGTTTGAATGTACTTCTGCTAAAGAAGATTTCTAAGCCCATAAGGGTGAAGGGTGTCAAGCCATCTGGGATGGCAGATGATGAGTGGGAGGAGCTTGATTTGTCTGCAAGGGCTGCTATTATGCTTACTCTCACTGATTCTCTTGTGTTCAATGTTCAGGCTGAAAAGACCTCTTATGGCCTATGGCAGAGGCTAGAAGAGTTGTATGCCCAAAAGAGTTCAGCCAGTAAGGTTTATTGGTTGAAGAAGCTTGTCAACCTTCGCATGAAGGAAGGTACAGCTATGACCTCACACTTGAGTGAGTTCAATGCCATCTTTACACAGCTTATTGCACAGGGATTGAACCTTGATGAGGAGTTCAAGGCTACTTTCTTGTTGTGTACCCTCCCTGAGAGTTGGGACACTTTCAAGACCACTCTGTCAAATTCAAATGTCACTCTTATGTATGCTGATGTGGAGAGCTCTCTCCTTATGGAGGAGATGAGTAGGAAGAATAATATGGGCAGCAAGTCTTCCAATGCTTTGCAGGTACAGGAAAGAGGTAGGACTCAGCAGAAGGGGAGATCTGCTGGCAAGTCCAAATCCCGCAGTCAGTCCCGTGGCAAAAAGGATATTGAATGCTTTTACTGTGGCAAGAAGGGACATGTGAAGTCTAAGTGCTTCAAGTTTATACGGGATCAGAAAGCCAAGAAGGCTGAGACAAAGGATGCAGGCAGTGGAAGCAAAGGCAAAGGCAAGGCCAAGGCAGATGACTTGGATGCAGTGAATGTTGCAGCAGAGGACAGTGAAAGTGACAGACATGATGTTTTATGCTCTTCTGCTGTAATTGCACATACATTGGTTATTGATGGCCATGACATGCACACTTGGCTCTTGGATTCAGGTGCTTCTTTTCATGTTACTCCTCATAGGGAGTGGTTTACTTCCTACACAGGTACTCATGGAGTTGTTCACCTTGGGAACAACTATGCATGTCAGATTGTAGGGATTGGCAGTATACAGATAGTATTCCTTGACGGACGCATATTTATGCTTGATGGTGTTCGCCATGTGCCGCAAATCAAGAAAAATCTGATAAGCATTGGCTTGTTGGATGACAGTGGTTACCACACCACATTTGGGGATTCCAAATGGGTGATTACTGATGGCCAGGGTGTAGTGGCTGAGGGTTATAAGAGTGATACCTTGTACCCTCTTTATGTTTCCAGTGTAGGTAATCATGTTGTTGCCATAACCGAGCTGCCAAAGGTTTCATTGTGGCATAGCCGGTTGGGACACATGTCTGTTAAAGGAATGCAAGAACTGTCACGTTTGGGTTATCTGCCGTCTCTTTGATTTTCAGATTTGCCTACTTGTGATCATTGCATATTTGGCAAGCATTCCACGACTCCTCATAAGAGGAGAACTCCCCAAAATAGAGCACCGCTTGATCTAGTGCACACTGATTTGTGTGAGATGCCACAGCTATCACTAGGGGGTGCAAAGTATTTCATTACTTTTATTGATGATGCCACACGCAGAGTGTGGGTTTATTTCTTGAAGCATAAGAGCGATGCCTTAGATGCTTTCAAGAAGTTTGTCGCTTAGGTTGAGAATCGGACAGGATGCAGGCTGAAATGCCTCAGATCCGATAATGGGGGTGAGTATGTGTCACATGCTTTTGTACAGTTTTGCGAAGCTAAGGGCATTAAACAGGAACTCACAGCCCCTCATAATGCATCTCAAAATGGTGTGAGTGAGCGGATGAATTGAACTATTCAGGAGAAAGTTCGATGTATGTTGTCTTATGCTGCATTGCCCCATGGCTTTTGGGTAGAAGCCGTGCAAACAGCAGTTCACCTAATTAACAGGTCGCCGAACAAGGCTTTGGAGTTGAAAGTGCCAGAGGAGGTGTGGTCTGGCAAGCCACCTTCATATAAGCACTTACGTGTGTTTGGTTGCGAGTGCTTTGCTCAAATACGCAAAGAACTGCGCACCAAACTGGAGCCAAAGTCTTTCAGATGCATCTTCATGGGTTACGGTGACGACGGTGAAATGGGGTACAGGTTATGGGATCCCGTCAAGGGGAAGATTATACGCAGCAATGATGTCATCTTTAAAGAGGATAGTGTACACAAAGAACCTGTGCAACCTGTGGAATACAGGAGGGTTGTTTATGATGATGTCGGACAGCAAAGAATGCCCATTAATATGCAGCAGCAGGCTGCTGTAGATAACCCTGTTCAAGAGGGTATACAGGCTGAAAATCAGCCAGACAATTTTGCCAATGATGCACCACTGGATATGCCAGCAAATGGGGCTGTAGAGCAGCCAAATATGGTGGTACAGCCACCCGTCATGCATGACGAACAGGCTAGACAGCAGCCTAATTCGAAACATTTTGTTAGGAGGAGCACCCGTGTACAACGACCTCTTGACAGGTTTGTTCCAGGAGCCAATAATGTGGCTGATTTTATCATGCTGACAGATTGTGGTGAGCCTTCCAGCTTTAAGGAAGCTATGGGAAGAACAGAGAAAAGGAAGTGGGAGAAAGCCATGCAGTCAGAAATGGACTCCCTACTTCAAAATGATACATGGGACTTGGTGCAGCTACCTGCAGGCAGAAAGGTTTTGCCATGCAAGTGGGTTTTCAAAGTCAAAGTGGATTCAAATGATTTACCGAGGTATAAGGCCAGATTGGTTGCCAAGGGATTTAAGCAGGAGAAGGGCATTGACTTTGATGAGATCTTTTCCCCTGTAGTCAAGATGACTACTTTGAGAGCAGTGTTAGCTCTTGTTGCTCATGAGGACATGGACTTATGTCAGATGGATGTGAAGACTGCTTTTCTTCACGGAGATCTCCATGATGAGATCTATATGAGTCAGCCAGAGGGATATGCTGTTAAAGGGAAAGAGCAGCTTGTGTGTAAGCTCAAGAGGAGCTTGTATGGACTCAAGCAGGCGCCAAGAGAATGGTACAAGAAGTTTGATGCCTTCATGCAGTCCCAAGGGTATCATAGGTGTGAGACCGATCACTGCTTGTACACCAAACGGGCAAAGGATGGCAGTTTGATGCTACTCATTCTATATGTGGATGACATGCTGATTGCAAGCAAATCTCAGTAGGAGATTAGTGCTTTGAAGAAGCAACTGCATAAATCTTTTGACATGAAAGACTTGGGTGATGCAAACCATATTCTTGGTATGCGGATTATTCGTGACAGGTCCAAAGGACTTTTGTTTCTGTCACAGAAGGAGTACATTGACAAAGTACTGCAGAGGTTTAAAATGGAGGGGGGGAAGTCTATTAGTACCCCGTTGCCTCCACATTTAAAACTCAGCAGTAAGGACAGCCCCAGATCAGATGATGATAAGGCTGAAATGGCCAAGGTTCCGTATGCATCTGCAGTTGGTTCTTTGATGTATGCCATGGTTGCCACTCGTCCGGATATTGCTTTTGCGGTGGGAGTCATCAGCAGGTATATGGCAAATCCAGGCAAGCGGCAGTGGGAAGCAGTGAAAGGTGTCTTGAGGTATCTCAAGGGTACCAAAGACTCGTGCATATGCTATGGTAGGCAGGATGCATTGGTGCATGGTTTTACAGATTCAGACTATGCAGGGAATGCAGATAACCGGAAGTCTACTACCGGTTATATTTTCACATTTGCAGGAGGTGCTATATCATGGGTGTCTCGGTTGCAGAAATGCGTTGCACTGTCAAGCACTGAAGCTGAATATGTTGCAGCCACTGAGGCTTGCAAGGAAGCAATATGGCTTACTCGGCTGGTGGGAGATTTGGGCATTACAGGAGATATGCCAGTTTTGCATTGTGATAGTCAGAGTGCTATCATGTTGGCAAAGAATCCGGTCTTTCATCAGAAGACCAAGCACATAGATGTGAAATACCATTTCATCAGGGAGGTACTGGAAGACAAGCGACTTGAGCTTGTGAAGGTGCATACTGATGATAATCCTACAGATTTGCTCACTAAGAGCTTGCCTACAGAGCGGTTTGCACATTGCCGCCACATCATGGGATTAGGATGAGACCATTCTTATTTTATGGTCTTGTATACAGTAACTGTATATTGCTGTAATTTTATTCTTTTCTCCCCTTTAGGCACATTGGCCTTTAGGTGGGAGGTTGTTGGGGTAAAGGCACATTGCCACCCTTTTAAAGTTATGACACCTATGACTGTCTTAAGACAGTCATAGGGTGAAAAAACCTAATCCTAATAAAACCTATGAGTTTGTGGTGTGGCTCAACACTTTTACACACCCACACTTCTTGTGTCTCCCTCTCTCTCTCTCTGTCTTCATCGTTCCACTCCCCCACTCTTTCGCTCTCAAGATCCTAGGTCGTCACCAGTGTCTTTTTAGGGATGGGTTTGGATCCTTCTCCAACCTCTTGTCTCATCCAGATTAGAGACATTTGGCGACTTTTATTCATCAGGCCACTTAGGCCAATAGGAGATCGGTGTGCTCAATTAGGTCCTACCCAAAGTATGATCATTGGGTTTTTTATTACGGACCAACAAGCCCCAAGAAGATGGCATAGCGGAGGCCGAAGTGAGAGATACGGCAGACCTGTGAGAATGTCGATGCACAGATCAATCTTGGGGATCTCCCCTCTATGTCCATCAAACCAAAGGCATGACCGATAGGTGTGATAGTGGAACTTGTTCGTCGTTGCAGGGCCATGGCTAGGAGATCACAATGGACGACACTTATTGACTGACATCAACACCCTATCATAAGTTTTATGCCACCCCATAGCCCCGTACATCAGTGGAACTGTGGAGTGAGTGTGAGACTTTGAGGGAGGAATATAAAGGCTCTCTGAAGAGGGAAACAATGATGAATATCTGTTTGCCCAATAGGGATGGATACAACTCAAAGAATAAGTACTGTATGGAGGAAATAACTCTGACTGCAAAAGGGAAAGAGAGAATACTGTACAGAGGGAATGACCCTCACTGTAGAGCTGCAACTCAGGGCTGCTGTAAGGTAGTCCCTGTTTGCTGCTGTACTGGACTGAACCGGGCTGCTACAACCTGTGAAAGGGTGGGGAGAGGCTGCTGGACTGCTGTGCCTATCCTGCCTCTAATCCTGGCCTGAGG
Source organism: Dipteris shenzhenensis (assembly GCF_047967505.1). Classification (NCBI taxonomy): domain Eukaryota; kingdom Viridiplantae; phylum Streptophyta; class Polypodiopsida; order Gleicheniales; family Dipteridaceae; genus Dipteris; species Dipteris shenzhenensis. Next base: position 49,407,271 of record NC_141611.1, on the reverse strand, counting down.
AACTGTTGCTGGCTGAAGGGATAGAAGCTCTGAAGGTGGATGGAACGAAGGGCCAAGGGGCTGCCCTTATATAGGCCCCTTGGACCCTAAAACTGACCGACCAGGGATGTATCCCTGTCCTGACCAGCACCGACTGCTAGGTTGGCTCAAGCCAACCACCGACTGCCACGAGGTAGTCTGCCATGTGGCAGCTGATGTGGACAGTGGCAGCACCATACGGATGCTGACATAGTGCTCTGCGCAGTTGCTGATGTGGCTGCTCTGTGCAACTGTTGATGTGGCTGATCTATGCAGCTGATGACTTGGCTACCTACGTGGCAGCCTGCGTGACGGATGACATGGTTGCCTGTGTGGCCTTTTGATGTGGCAGTGTAGTGGCAGTTGAGCATGACATAGGTTGAGGGTGCATGTGACAACACCCTCCTACAGCAGCGGGATATAGCACGTGAGGATGAGAAGTGGGCAGTGGTTCAAGATGGGCGGCTTTTGATAGACCCTCGACGGGCATCTAGTGGTCCTCCTGCATAAAGGATGGTGTCTATGAGATTTAGAGCACCGGAACCTGTACCTGCACTATTCGGAATTGTAATGGTGCCTTATGGTTTGATCTATGGAATTTCTCGGAGTCTTAAACAAGACGAGATATAGCTTTTTACATAGAGACTTGTTAGAGCCCAAAGCGCTCTTTGCCTGTCATCAATGGATACACATGGGAGAAAACATACCTAGACGAGAGTCGGAAGACAGGTGGAGCTCGTGGATTGGGAGGAGTGATAATGCTTTACGGACCATCTCTCATTGGGATGATCTACGTTGAGAGGTATGACACATATGCTAGATTTTCACTTGCTTTCCACACAGCGTAGGCTCCATTGTAGTTGACTACCTCATGAAATCCCCTTCTTTGTCTCACACATCACTGACTTCTCTATCTCGCCACCACCTCCAGTCGATCACACCTATCTCTTCTTGAGTATATCAATTCCTTGCCTCACGATGCACAACATGACACAACCTACACACACTACATATCATGACATTCACTTTGATCATAGCCTCTTTCCTGGGAACTCCATACGCCCTTGTATTCTCTTCAAAGATCTCGAGGACAAACCGCTCCTAGAAGATCGAGCCGCTCTGATCACCTACTTCCTCCATGAGGCGCTACACATCCGTACACACACTATCCGTTCCACTTGCCTGCCGCCTCTTGGCTTGTTTCCGTGCAATAGTTGGTATGAAGACGAGTGCAATAGTTGGCTTTTTACATAGAGACTTGTTAGAGCCCAAAGTGCTCTTTGCCCATCATCAATGGTACACATGGGACACAACATACCTAGACGAGAGTCGGAAGATAGGTGGAGCTCGTGGATTGGGAGGAGTGATGTTGCTTTACGGACTGCACCCTTGAGGGTGCGACATCGTTCTATTGCTGACCTCATGCCTCCACTTCCACAGCGCCATTCATCGTGATGTCCTGTTGTTGGCGATGATGATGATGATGGTTATGATGATGCTGACGATGATGCTGAGATTGATATATATAGTCGGGATATGGCTATGTTGTACTTAGGACTTAGTATTGCCATTTTGTATTTTTTTGCATTCTGCATTGGTGTGGATGCTTGTTTAGTAGCTCCACTACCACAGTTGATTGTATCAGTTTTTTCACAGTCTCATAGACCCATCGGTCTTCCGAAGACTTTAATAAACTTTCTTTCTTTCTTTCTCTCTCATCAGGATGGTCTACGTTGAGAGGTATGACACATATGCTAGATTTTCACTTGCTTTCCACACAATGTAGGCTCCAGTGCAGTCGACTACCTCATGAAATCCCCTTTCTTTGTCTTACACATCACTGACTTCTCTATCTCGCCACCACCTCCAGTCGCTCACACCTATCTCTTCTTGAGTAGATCAATTCCTTGCCTCAGGACGCACAACATGACACAACCCACACACACTACATATCATGACATTCACTTTGATCATAGCCTCTTCCTTGACTTCTCCATACGCCCTTGTATTCTCTTCAAAGATCTCGAGGACAAACTGCTCCTAGAAGATCGAGTCGCTCTGATTATCTGCTTCCTCCATGAGGTGCTACACATCTGTACACATTATCCGTTCCACTTGCCTGTCGCCTCTTGGCTTGTTACCGTGCAATAGTTGGTATGAAGATGAGTGTAAGGCTCTACATTGTCAACTCAGATATAAGACTATGCATCATCTTCCAAGTGAGGCAGAGACGATATGCAAGTATCTACAGTTGTCCACTAGAAGAAGTAGGCCTTAGTTCTCCAGAACAAGGAGTTAATACACATTCTGTTTAGTAATAATGTAATGACTTTTGGCGGAAGTTTCTTGAGCTTTGAGCGCTCTCTCTTCTCATGGACACCACACTATGGCACTCCTATGCACGCACATTGTATGACATTCCTCACCAGCCATCATTTGGCCGTTCACAGCTACCCTATCCTACCTCTTTTCACTGCCAATGGCATCAAACACGCAGCTTTGAAGCTTTATAATGGTCGAGCAAATGATCATAAGGGACTACTTACTGAATACGTTTCCTATGGAATAAGTACAATGGTCCCAATCTTATCAAAGCTTTTTAACAAAGTTTGTACTGGTTTCCCTAATGCCTGGATTCTTAATACTATCAACTCCCATTCACAAGGCAGGGGATTACATGAGCCCGTGAAAAACTACAAGACCATTATGATTGGGTAGTTCGTGGCCAAGATCTATGCATCGGTGCTAAACATAGAGTTTAGCCAGTTTGCAAAAGCTACAGGGCCTCAGGCTCGACGGATATACAGGCTTTGGGTAGACCATGCGACTACAGATCACATACTCATTCTTATAGGTGTCAGACCGCGGATATAGAGTGTGTATTGTTGCTTTGTAGATTTTTGCAAAGCTTTTTACACAGTGCTGAGAGCTCGCCCCTTCAGAAGCTTGCAGGATCTGGGGTATGTTCAGAAGATCATTTGGGCTGTCATGGCACTCTATAAGAGGGTCTTAGGCAAGGTTCAAATGGGTAAAGGGTGGATACAAGAGATCATGAGCACTATCAGGATCAAATAGGGTTGTCCTTATCATGAATCTTGTTTGGCCTCTACGTCGATGAGCTTGGGACTTTCATCGGGACACTATGGGGGGCAGGTTTCTCTCTTGCCAGCTCCTTGATTTAAATCCTCCTCTATGCAATTGATGTTTTCTTATGCTCACCTTTAGCAGAGGCCTTCAACGACACTTAGATGCACTCCATACCTGAAGGTCACCCTCAGTAAAACCAACGTCATGATCTTCAACGCATCTCAAGCTGCCATGCATAGAGGCCTCTCGTGGGCTTGATCCCTTGGCTAAAGGAACTTTGTAGTATACCACAACTTTCTGTGCTGAGAGGCTCCACCCATGTTCAGTCTCATAGACCCTTAGGTCTTTTGAAGTCTTTCAATAAAAATTCTTTCTTTCTTTCTTCTTCTCTCTCTGTGCATCGACATAGTTTCACATACCGGGGAGCCGATGGACATTGTGCAAACACACTGGAGGAGGTGGAGACAGAGGAGCATTCTCTCTGTACATGCTTAGTTCACTACAAGATTCGTGGACGATATCATTGCCCCTTCAAGGAAGGGCACAGTTTTGGACCACTATTCGGCTGATCCACTTTATCGTCCTTTATATGATTGAAATGCAACAACACAAGAAAGTCTATGGCACGGGAGACAACACTCTTTGTCATCGATCTTGTTTAGCCTATACATTGATGAGCTCAAGCTCATCATGTACTAGATGTAGCATGCTAGCTGTGATGAGGATAGAGTGGATTAGCGAGAAGAGGAGACAAGGAGCAGTGGAGCCAGAGGCATGGAGACCATGCGTAGTACAGAGACAGACCAGAATCACATATAGAGATCATAGAGGCCACAGCTCCCACATTGAGAGACGACTTGACAGAGGTAGATACGAGTTATGCTAAAATCCCATGGGAGGACTATCGAGGCACCAGAATCCTAGTTGATGTTTCTGGATTCTTGATCTTTTGTCTCTCTTAGGATTTTGGGTTTTAGTATAGCAGACAGCAAGGGCCCTAGTATCAGCCCATGGTGGCTTGTATGAGGATCTATTTTTGGTTGTACTTTGTCTCATAGGCCCGTGAGGCCTCTAGAAGACGGTAATATATCTTTATTTCTTTCTTTCTCTGCATATTGAATTCGAAAGGTTTGATACGTTCTAGTCTTATGAAGGTGCATATGACTGCTTCAAATATTTTGGTGAAAAGGTTTATTTGTTTTCTAATCTGAAGTAGTATATTGCAGATCATCCAAGCTGGGAAGAGTCTATTGAAAACTGGCAATTTCCAGTTTTGAAAGATGAGAAGCTTCCAGAGTGGTAGGCACTGACGTTTTGAAATCTTGATTGTGTGTTTAAGTTTATGTCAAGCTCCACACTATTGTCCACTTAAACATTTTCATAGCATTAGAAATATTACTTTTTAAATTTATTGGATTAATAATTTTTTGGGATGGGAATGGCTTTCAGGTACAGGGTCACTTTATTCAATGAGCTTTATTATATGGTTGCAGGTGGCACTATATGGACTGGTAAGTACTAAGAATTCTACACAAATATGCTAGTGTCAAGTGCACTTTCTTTTATAGTGGATGAGATGTGCAATGTGCAGTTCTATCATAAACATAGAGTTAGCATTTTTTTATTTATTGATCTTGTCTTCACAAGTATGTCTTATTTCAGATGTAGGGAGCTTCGATTAGCTCTCTTCCTAAGTGCCAAACCTTTAGGTTGAGTTTGTCTTACGTCTCCCAAGCAACACACAGTTTGATTGGAGCAAAATGACTTATGATGGACAGTCTGGCCACAATGCCAACACAAAGTCATGTGTCCTAGATGATCGTTGGGGGCTGATGATGTTGGGGGGGAAGTCATTGTAGCTAGTCCTTGCTATGCACCATGGAGCAAAGGGGTTTTGACCTTGTGGGTGACTGTCATGAGGTCAAAACCCCTCTCTTTTTTGTTTTTAGAGTATGATTTTACAGCAGTGTGCTGCCCCATCAGCTATCTTCAAAGATTTTTAGTTAGAAATGCTCATTTGGAAAGGCTAAAATGATATAATGTTCTCTTCACAGTCAATTGTAGTTAGATGAATAGAATGCATGGAATACTTTTTGATTAGCCTTCTTCTCCTTTTTTACTATATATATATATATATATATATATATAGAGAGAGAGAGAGAGAGAGAGAGAGAGAGAGAGAGAGAGAGAGAGAGAGGTAGCTATTTTTAGCTGTTTGCCATTTCCTGTGTAGTGCATTCAGCCGGTCACGATGAAAAGCATCTTCATCTACCTCCTTTGGTGAGTAGTTCAAGTACTCCTCTACTTCCCACTTCCTGAACCAATTTCTCAGATCTAGTGCCCATCCAGATGCCAAAATCTTGCTCTTGTTTGTCTTTTGGGGCTTTTGACTTTCTCCCCATGCCCTCTTTGGCAGCCTTTCAGCATCCATGCCTTTGACCTTTGTAATGTATCTGAGTACCTTCTTTAAAGCATGTAACTCTATGGGTAAGCATCCTGTCTCTAGAAGTAGCAGAGTAGGGTGTAGTAGCCTTGATGCCAAGGTGTCTCCTAATAAAAGATTTCTGCATTTTTTCCAAATCATTCCATTTCGAGGATGAGAGAGAGAGAGAGAGAGAGAGAGAGAGAGAGAGAGAGAGCAGATCCTTCAGGATCTATGGGACTGGTGACCACTATTAAACTAAATAGTGGTCCATTACATCCAATGGAAGAAATATCTAAAAGCTTTCTATGTCGTGTGTATTTGCTGAGCTAGTTTGTGTGCTAGCCCGAGGACTTTACTGTAGTGCTCAATGACTTCTTTTAGATAGCTTCCAAGCTTGTGGGCTGGCCATTCCAGTAGATTCTTCAGGTTCCCCCTGCTATCATTATGCTTTCTCTCATGTGTACATATGCTCGGCATTTTAGGAGCACATGTTGCTCATCTTTTACCTCCCCTGCAGGGCAGTTTTTGCATATCCTTTCCTCTCTTGGGATTCTAGGCTGTGCCCATCTGCCCTTCTCTACCTCTAGATCATGTGAACTTGTTCTTGTTTTGCAGATTAAATGCCTTTTAAACATTGAGGTATCTTCCCCTAGATATTTCTGCATTTCATATCTGTCCATTGGGTTAATCTCCTGCTTGTAAAACTGCATTTTTGTTCTTGGGTCTATCCATAGTTTTTATAGCATTTTCTGCGTTACTAGGTCTTGATTTCACTTGGGTCTTGTAGCGGGAGATAGACTATCCTCACTCTCTCTCCTGCTCAATACTAACTGCAACTTGATGCACTCAATGCACAAAGTGATGCTGTGGATGTGAGAATCAGAGGGAGAGAATTGACGTCTTTGGACTCCCAGGTCCGTAGGAGTTCCACACAACCCCTCCCAAGGCTGAGTCCTGGACAGACCCTCCCGAGCAAGTTGCAGAGGCCTGGTCCCTGGAATTACCTTGGTGTTCCATCTGATTACCCCCATGCCTTGGAGGTGACGATATTGATCTTGCAGCCCCAAAAATGTTGTTCCATTGGGTTGATTGGCTCCTCCACCCACCCCTTTTGGGGCTTCAACCATAGTTGCCAGGAGTTTCTGAAACAGGAGGTTCAAACAGGTTTCATAAAATGAATGAAAACAGGTTTCATTGGGAATGTGAAAATATGTGCATGTATACCTAGGGTATGCATCATGACATATACAAAAATGTGCAAACAAAGATTGTGAGTGACTCCAAAGTGTAGACATGATAAAAAAAACATACATATCAAGTACGGGCACTATACATACTGAATCCCGATCATACAAAAAGCTAGAGTCATCAATGATCATACATACTAGAGTACACAATGATCATCGACGTATGAAACGTGTAAATGTGTCAAATGCGTTTCATATGCAACTATGGCTTCAACTTCGTCACTATAGGAGAGGAGAAATGCACTCTGGTATTATTTGATCTCATGATGAGGCATTTGATGTTCCATGTGATGGAGGAGTGGTTAGGATCCCAAGGTAGGGAGTTGTGTATCACTCATGGGATCACGGCTATCTACCAATTGGGTTTCTTGCCATTATACAGACGTGGACTATGCCTAGCACCCATTGTACTTGAGGTGGCACCGGTGGTTCATCTTTCTCAAGATACATAGTGGGAACTACAGCATTGTGCTAGCATGCTTGGGCCAGATGTTCCCCTCAAGATATAGTGGGCCCAGAAGGTGGGCATTGAGCCCATCATGCCTCTGATGTGCCATCACACGGACAAGGATTATTCCCCTCCAAACCCTTTGCAAAGTCACAGAAATCCATCCTGTCGTGCAGGTTCCCACGCACATGAAAGCCTTGTTCACCCACCCAACCCCCCCCCCCCCCCCCCCCCCCCCTCCTCAAAATGAGTTGGACCATGGTGAGTTGGAACTTGAATGGGCTCCATGATCGTGCCCAGTAGCAACTACAGCAAGTGATACTTCGCCAAGAGTTGTAGAGATGTGTAGTAGGACGGGTTATGTATTTTCTATTGATTCACAAACACATGTACTCAACATCGGATGTCAATCATCAACGCAGCTTGCTTCCGAGGAGAGGCCTAGAGAAATGGTCCCCCGCAATAGGCAGGAGTGGAGGGGTTTGCATTTCTTTCTCCCAAGCAATGGCCCCACATGTGTTTGATCACATGGGCCTTCATGTGGGTGAGTCCAAGATTGGGATCTTGAATGTGTACGTCCCTACTGGTAGGCAGCATGGCCCAGCCTTTTGGAGGCAGTTGACGGAGAGCCTCCCACATGTTGACTCTTGGGTTGTTGGAGAGCACTTCAACGACCTAGAGTTTAAGGAGGACAAGCAAGGAGGAGCTTCTTCTCAAAGATGCCCGTAAAATGGAGAGGAGTATGTGGATCAATTCATCTTCATGATCAGTGGTCAAGATCTGTGGAGAGAGGTGATGTTTTCTTTCAATCAATGGAGGCACGCTCATCTTCTTTAGTGCCTGACAAGGTTTATGTAGGAGACTAGGCTATGCATAGAGGTGGAAGCCATGGGTGTTTTGGCAAGCACAACAATGTCCGATCACTCGGCGATTGTGTTTCACTTAGAGCAGCGTCGTTGCGGGATCCCCAAAAAGAGGTTTGTATTCCTGATGCTTTCCTCCAGAAGAAGAGGTGTACCACGCCATGGTTGGAATTTGGCAATAGCAAGAGAGCCCTTCTGAGAGCGGATGGGCCACATGGGTGGCAAACGTGATTCAGAGCAACGAGGAGCTTCAATCTCAAGCTCTTCATTAGTAGCACTCTTAGCAAGAGCACGAAAGAGCGCTAAGATGGGATCTAGCATCCATAGAGTGGCTAAGAGAATAGGACCAAGTCTCACAAGCTCTACAAACCATTATGAGAGCGTGAAGCTCCATCTCTAAGACATGGAGATCCATCAAGCGAAGTTCTCCTATCACTCTTCCCGAGCTTGGTGGGTACAGTAGGGACATACGATGACTAAGGTTTCTTCCAAACCACCAGCCCTCGCTCAGCAGGGACACAGCTCCAACGATTGAGGGATGAGAGTAGACAAACGCACACAGACCTCTAGGAGATTGTAGAGATGACCACATACTTCTATCAGCAATTGTTTCAGTCTAAGGAGTCCCCCAGGTCCTTACAGCCCGGGAGGAAATCTACGCCCACTTCCCGCCAGTGGTCTCTTAGAGTATGGGTACTTAGTTGGAGGCATTGTTTCACAAAGGAGGAGCTTCGGGAGGCCCTCAAGGCCCCCCTATCCCAGATATGCCCAAGGAAGGATGGATTGACAGCATCCTTCTAACTTCAGGGAATATGTCCACGAACTCCCTTCAGATGGCTTTTTAGGAGATCTTTAACTCGAGCTTCTTTCCTTAGTCCTCAGCAAAGGTTGGATTTGTTTGATCCTGAAGGTTTGACGTCCGTCAATGGCGACCGATCACTTTGATGGACACCGCTTACAAGATCTTAGCCAAGGTCTTGAGTCTGTGGTTGCGGCCTCACCTCACAGACATCATCCATGACACTTAGACTGGTTTTGCTCCATGAGCTTGCCTCAACTATTTCATTTAGTGTGAGGTTTGAGTCAAGGTTGCCTATGTTCGACAGATGAAACGTTTCGTACCGTCTTGTACCATCCCATACTGTATGTACATTTCATATGATGCCAAAAAATCCAACCATTTGCTGCAGAAAATAGCCATTCCAGATTTGAAATCTGCCCGTTTTTTGGTGAGCCGTTATCTCCCATTCGCGGGCCTCCTCTCCTCCAAACCTGCATATCAACCCCCTCTCCCTCTCCACCAAGCTCTCTTCCCTCTCCATCTACCTCTCCACCAAGCAACCCCAACCTCCCTCTCACCAAGCTCCCGAGTCCCTCTCGATCTCCCTCTCCTTCCCTCTCCACCTCCATCTCCCTTTCCAACAAGCTCCCTCTACATCTCTCTCCCCCTTCAAGCGCAAGACAATTCCAGCATTTACAGGTTGGTAGTATAGTAGGGTAGCCTGTACAAGGCTGCCATGTGGATGCTCAAGCGGCACCATAGGTACGTTACTGCCACGTAAGAGAATAAGAGTGGCCAAAACCCTTCAAAAGCACTCTACTACCGTGTGGCCTGGTCATCAAGGAGCAGCGGCAGCAATTGGGTCAGCATGTGGCATCCTGCACACCACAGATTCGGTCATCCCTCCACCAATCCTATCCCTATATAGGGACATTCTTCCCCGTTCAGTCTAGCATGCTTCAAAACAGAAGAAGCTTAGCAAAAGTACCAGGCAACCCCGCACTAGTTGGCACATTGTCTCCAACAAGCCCAGTCGATGCAGCAATTCCAGGAACCCACAAAATAGCAATCATGCAAGGAAGTCCCTTTAGTTGTAGATGCCTTAAGGTCTCTACACGATCCCTCCTCTCTATGGGCATTGGCGCAGGCTAGTTTTTGGTGGCAACATTCCACCCTTGACCACATCTTCACCCTACGGGCCGTCATTGAGGAGGCGAGGTTGAGATCCTAGACAATCTATGCTTGCTTTGTAGACTTTTGGAAGGCCTTTGACACAATCCCACAAGCTTGCATGATTCGGAAACTCCAAGAGTTGCAGATATAGGGAGTCATGATTTGGGGGGCGATGAGACTATATACGTCAATCAAGTGCCCCTGGAGGTCTATCGAATTGGATCAAGAGCACGATTGGCGTGAAGCAAGGATGACCTCTCTCATCAATACTCTTTGCGCTTTACATTGATGAGATCACGACTTTCATTAATTGCCTAGGATGCAGTGGGGCTGAGAGAGGGCATCTCGGACATTTGAAGGCTTTGCATCTTTGAGGATACGGGACATCAAGGAATAGTTTACTTGAAGTGGAACTACCTCCAGAACCTTTTCCTTATTGCGATGGGATAGCCAGGGTCCATCCTCCTCTCGAAGCCATGAGGAAGGAATATCAGTGACACCTGAATCACGAAGAGTCTCAATCAACCAAGGAGGTACCTTTTGAGAACTTGACCCGGAACAATCCCTAGCGTCCAGGAGAGGGGGGGAATCATTTGGATCAATGTCAGGGTCATTCTCGGGAGAAGACTCAGAAACTGTCGGAGCAAGGGACAGATTCATCGCTACTGTCGTCGTCCTCAGGTGCTGGAAGAAGAGGTGGGGAATGATCGATGACGGAAGATGGAAGCTTCTCATTAAAAAAGCATCCTTGTTGAGAATAATCTCTTTCCTGGAAGGATCATACAGTCGATAGCCTGTAGATTGGGAATTGTATCCGACAAAGATCGTCTGAGTGGACTTGACATCTAACTTCCCCCTCTGCTACTTGGGAATGTGGACAAAGGCATCACACCCAAATATGCGGAAATAGGAAACGTCGGGCTTCTTCCCAAAATAGGCTTAAAAAAGAGTGGCCTTGGGGACAGCAGACATTTGAGAGCGATTCAAGATGTGAACTACCGTGGTAGTGGCTCCAGCCCATAGGAACCAAGGAACTTCCATATGAGTAAGCATGGACTGAGACATCTCCACTATGGTACGATTCTTGCGTTCAACATTGCCTACTTCAGATGCTGTGCCGGTGTTGGCAAACTCCCGTCGAATGCCTTTGATCACACAAAACTCCTCAAATGGATGAGAACATAATTCACCACCTTTGCCCGACTGAAGAGCCTTGACATGAAAGTTAGACTTATTCTCAACTAAGGCATACCATTCCTGCAAGTGAGAATATGTCAAAGATTCTATGGGCAAGAAGTATATCCACATAAACTGACTGAGGTCATTCACCAGTAGCATGAAGTAGAGAGCCCCACCAAGACTGGCAACAGACATGGGTCCAAAGAGATCAACATGGACCAACTCTAACAGAAAGGAAGCCCACCGTGAGGCCTGCTTCGGGAACACATCTCAGTGTTGCTTGCCTTGAATACATGACCGGTGCTATCCGTGCTTGTTGCCCACATTTGGTAGTTCGAGGACCATTTGTCCTCGAGCAGCACGTTAGAGAGCATCAACGTTCCAAGTGACCAAACCAAAAATGCCAAATATCTCTTTGACGAGACGATGAGATTGTGGAGAGTGCTAACAAGGTGTAAATGCCATGACTAGTTGTACCATTTTGAATCACCTGACTAGTTGCCTTATCTCGAACTTCCACATAATTTTTATCAAACAGTACAGTGGTGCCAAGGCGGCAAGTTTCATGGATAGACAATAGATTGAACCCAAGAGAAGGAACGAATAGAACTCGACAGGAGTACATCCCTCCTTTTCCATTGGGAATGATGTCGAGGTTGCCCTCACCACAAACTTTGATAGTTGAGATATCGCCAATATAGACATCACACCGGAGATCACAAAATCCTTCAACCCTACTGCAGAAGGACTCATGTTCTGGGATGCCCCACTATCAATGATCCAGGTTTGAGCATCTGAGGCATGGAGAGACAAAACCTCCTCTCCAACAGAGGATGCAAGAGAATCAAGCATTTCAATATGCACAAAAGGGGGATTAATAGCAAAAGAAGAGGATCCTAACCCTCTGGAGGAACCGGAGCCTTTGTTGTTAGCCCGATGCGGGCACTGCCTCTAGTAATGTCTGTTCTTGCCGCAATGATTACACGACCTTTTCGCCTTTAATGCCTCTTTCTCAGCTACGATCCTCGTGTTTGGGGAACAACGTCCTTGAGACTTGCCCGACTTCGAAAGTGCAAGGGCATTGGAGCCACTGCCATGGGTTGAACTTTGAAAACGGTCCTCTTGATCCAGCACCATAGGCACTAATTCCTCCCAGGTGAGAGAACTCATCTTGCCACTCGTAATCAGGGAAGAATAAAAAGTAGAGTATTGGAACTTGGGATGTGAGATGAGACAACAAAGTAATGGCCATATATTCAAATGATATCTCCTTCTCTACCTGAAGTATCTCCTGTTGGAATTCCTAAAGCTTATTGATATGTTCCTGCATAGAAGATGACTTAGCAGGATCTAATATCCGCATCTGAACCTCAAGGGAGACCCTTTTCATAGGGGTAGTCCGATTATAGAAGAAAGCCAAGTGCTCCGAGATACTCTTTGATGTTCAAATGGGTTACCCCTGGACAAATCCTGCAAACTCATTAAGGATGCTGCACCATATCAATTAATTACAAGCCAACTCTACCACATGGGCAAGGATGGCATTATGTGCAGGTGCGTGTGCGAACACGAATATATCGACGTGTTGGAAGAAGCCCATTTCGAGACATCAGGCGATCACTTCGCTGTTGACGTTATGGCATGTAAAATGTTACAAGCAGGCCTCTGGTGGCCAACTCTCTTTGGAGATGTAGTCGAGTTCATCAAGCGATGCGATCCCTACCAAAGAGTGAAAATCCCACATAAAGCGGACATGATGCCCCTAACGAGAATACTAACCAATCAGCCCTTTGAGAAATGAGGCATAGATTTTATTGGTCCGATAAGCCCAACAACTAAAGGAATAAGGACCAGATATGTTATCCTGGCCGCATATTATTTCATGAAATGGGTGGAGGGGATCTCCCACTTCCACCACCTCAATGTGGAAGTGGTGCGTTTTGCCTTTGGCCTCCGAGCAGTCATTGCAAAGAAATATACGAACATGAAGAATTTGCACGAGCCCCTCAGCAAAGTGTGCAACTCCTCTGACGAAACTGTCCCTATCAAGGGTCTCAAGAAAAATCTCTTCATGAAGAGAATTTGGAATCTCTACTATCATCGTGAGTCGAGGCACCTTGTATTTGCCACAATGAGCTGCTGAAACCAGCGGGGACACTTAAGAGTGTGCCAAAAGCATGTGTAATGGATGGGATGATGGGCAGGTACTCCCTTTGGAGCCTTGGGAAGCGAAGTGTCATCGGGAAACAAGGCACATGATGTGTCGTGTCCATGTCCTTGACTGCAAACCCATGATACCAGGGGATGAAGTACACAAGGTGAGGGACTAGAAAGATGGGGCTCTTCTCGGCCACGGCCTCGGTGGTGTTAGGGGACTCAATTGTAGAAGAAAGACTACTCTCCCGTAGATGTTAACATCCTAGATGTGGTTACCCTCGAGTGCTAAACTCGCTCGGATCCAATCATTGACCTAACTCCTTGTGGGAGTAAGTCCAACGATTTTGCGCACCGTTGCTCTGTCCTGAATTGATTGGCCTACAGTAGTAACCTGCTGTTTCTCTGCTGGAGAAAGTAGAACCTTAACGGCTTGGGAAGTCGAGGGTGCTGCTATGTGAACCCCTCTTGCCAGACCAAGGGTGGCAACCAAGATAAAGCTCCTCTCAAAGGCTTGCTGGAAAATTCCAGCACATCGAAAAAGAAGCCTACAGCAGAGAAAAGGTAGGCTCGGGCTCAAAGGCTTGCTGGAAAATTCCAGCAGAGCAAAAAAGGAGCCTACAGTAGAGAAAAGGAAGGCTCGGGCCTTCCAAACCACTGCCAAGAAGCTGCAAAAAGACCAGGATCAAGAGAGCGCTAGGCAAAGGGTTACTCTCACACCAAAAAGGCTCGAAAACTGAGCCAATGTCCACTGCCTGTCTCAGGAAAGATTCAGGCAGCAATAGCTGTCCCAAAGCTAAGGAATGAGCATAAAAAATCACCAAGAAAAGCCCAACTCTGCACTTGAAACCCAAGAAGACCATCCAGGCTCAAAACCTTTGCTGTCTAGAGCATCAAAGCTGGTCTAAGAGGCCAGCAGGGAGTTCTCGCAGCAGGTGCCAGATACCGGGGGGGTTTGAGGGATCAAATGCAAGCCAAAATGGGCTAGGAGACACCCTCAGATCTGAGTGAGAAATTTGGAGCTTTTGCCTCAAATTCAGTCATTTGCAGATTTTGGCAGTTTGGGTTGGCTTGTTGTGGGCAGATTCAATGAGATTGGCAGACCTTTACAGGACATTGCACTCTTTGCAAGCAGATGCTATGCCATTTGGTAGTTTGCAGATTTGGGCATTCTATTGCAATGCTTGGGACATTTTCCAAGGACTTGCAGCTTTTTGATATTCTGCTTTAGTGTCATTTGCAGAATTTTGTTGGGTTATTTTTGTTTCAGTCTGATGCTTATCGTTGAAGAAACCTCAAAACGAAAATCAGAATCCTAGAGATGTGTTCAAGGTTTTGTCCGAGGATGATGAATTGGATGGCACCAATTATTCCGTGTGAAGTTTTATCTCTTAGTTGCACAGAGTCTTTGGGGACCCATCAGGTGCAGTTTTTGCCTCAGCAAGGAGGTAATGCACATGATAGGCAGCAAGCTCAGGTAAGGCTGGTTGTACTTGTTGCTCCTACTCAGGGTCAGAGGGGATGGGATGCCAAGGATGCCTAGGCTATGTCTCTTATTGCTTTGTCTGTTCAGAGGTTCATTATACCTCATATCAGGACTTCCAAGCAAGCTTGGATACATATTAGATATGAGGGAAGGAATGAGGCTACAGATTTATACGTGAAAAGACAGCTTGATAGTGTTAGGATGCACAAGAGTGATTCAACATTTGCAATTGTTTCTTTATTGGCAGTCCGTGTGTTTTTTTGGTTGAGCAGAAAGCAACACCATAATCAATGGAATAGTGTGTAAACAAAAAACACGTTTCTAGTATGCAAAACACTTAGAAACGTTTCTAGACGAAACGTTCGCCAAAACGGGCGAAATGCCAGTGTATTGGGTGAAATGCCCTAGTACAGGTTGTCACCTGTGTCTTGACTCTTTTGAGAGTGCTCAATGTGTAAATGCATATTTGAGAGCTCTTTTGAGGGAAAGAAAGAAAGAAAGAAAGTTTATTGAAGTCTTTGGAAGACCAATGGGTCTATGAGACTGTGAAAATCCTGATACAACGAGCTGTGGTAGTGGAGCTACTAAACGAGCGTCGATACCAATGCAAAATGCAAAATGCAAAAAAAAGCAAAAATGCAGAATGGCAGTACTAAGTCCTAAGTCCTAAGTACAGCATAGTCGTGTTGATGGTCGACTATATATCAATCTCAGCATCATCATCAATATCATCATCATCCCAGCAAAAGCAAGATATCAGGATGGATGAGGTAGTGAAGGCATGAAGTCGGCAATAGAGTGCTGTCGGCCACTCAGAGGTGCGATAATAGCACGTCTCCTGGTCGTAGCTCTGCGTCTAACCAAGGCTACTGTGACCCCCGTCGGTCAAGCTCCGACTCTAAACAAGGAGGGGATGTCTCCAAGTGTGATATGGGTGTCGACGCTCTGTCTAAGTTGTCGGGTCACAGGCTCCGGGTCACGGTCATGTCGAGGCCTCATCTCGTTGGGGTCCATGTGATCTAGCTGAAAGAACTCCGTGATAGAGCTCTGAGAGGGATCAACCGAGGAAGAAGTCTGCTCTTGTCTCATGCTCGGAGTATCCTCTCGCGGTGTCTAAGTGCCTCATGAATGAAACTTGCCAAACACCGCTGGTCTGGGTAGGAGAGGAAATGGGCTAAAATCCCATAACTATCTCTGAAGAGACAGTGGAAACGTCCTCGGATCTCATAGTACACAGGACACCTGAAGATGAAATGCTCTTCTGTCTCAGCCTCTTGTATGTCACATAGTGTGCATATGCGCCGCTCCCTGGGTAGTTGCTCTGCTCTGCCGCTCTCGACGCGAACTCTGTGTGAAGAGACCCAGAACTGCCCAAGAGAGATCCTCATCGAGTGGGGTAGGTGAATCTGTGTGTATCCTGGTGGGTCAATGAAACCCTCCGCTGTGATATGTAAGAAGTGATCTCTGTAGAAGCTTAGCTTCACTGGGAGTTCACTCGGTTCCAACCAGGTCTGAAAAGTGTGTTGCTGTAGTAGATCCTCACGGATAACCTGGTTGACCTCGTGTGATAAGAGGGGAGAGAACGGAGCATCCATGCTATACTGGAAGGGAGGTAGTCTATCCATGTGGAGCCCTAGTCGCTCAAACCATATCTCTGTACGTGCACACCAGCACCTCTGATCTCCTCCTGCTGCAAGTGCCATAGAAGAGGATATAGCTATCCATGGTAGCCTGCTACGCCCCGAGCTATAATCCCCATATTCCCTAACTCGGTACATATATGTGATGACCTGAAATGCAGCATCTAGCTGTAAAGGGGGTGACCCAAACTCAGCCTGAATGATCTGGTGAGGAACGGATGACTTACCACGAATCATCTGTGATAGCATGAGAACCTGTAGCCGCTCCACACGGGCCCACTCTGTATCCGACAAGTCTGGCCCCCAACAAGGGCTGCCGTAGATCCCCGCTGGGGGAGCCAAGGAGTCAAAAAGCAACCCCTTGGTGCGTGGATCCTGAAAGTGTGAGCGGAAGCACTGCCTCTCTGGCCTGGCCAATGAGGCATACCCTCTACTCAAGCGTGCTTGCATTGCGGCTCTCATTGTGAAGCTCAGTCCGGAGAAGATAACCCCAAGATAAGTGTGTGATGAAACTATCTCAACAGATGACTCCGCAAATGTGAACTGCTCCTGACGCATGATGGCTCGAGATGTATTGAAGATCATGACCTTGGTTTTACCCAGGTTGACCTTCAAATTATGAGACTCACAAAAGGACTGTAGTGCGTCTAGGTGTCTTTGAAGCCCCTCTGCTGAGGAAGACAAGAGAGCCACGTCATCTGCATAGAGCAAAATTTGGATGAGCGTGCCCGCAAGAAAGCAACCTACACCCCCCTGTGTCTGCATCACTGTCTCAAGCTCGTCAATGTAGAGGCTAAACAAGGTAGGCAACAAAGGACACCCTTGTTTGACCTCGATGGTACTCATGATCTCGTTTGTCCACCCGGATCCTGCTCGAACTTTGCCAGAAACTCTCTCATAAAGTGCCATGACAGCCCAAATGATCTGCTGGTCATAACCCAAGTTCTGTAGGCGTCGTATGAGGCGGGCTCTCGGGACCGTGTCAAATGCCTTGCGAAAATCCACAAAGCAACAATAAACCCTCTGCTTCTGTGACCTCGCCTCCTCGATGATACATCTGAGCATCAGAATGTGGTCCATGGTTCCATGATCACGCAAGAATTTGGCCTGTCCTACTGCTCTGAGTCCTCGACACTCTGCAAGTCTGCTAACCTCGGAGTCAAGTACTGATGCATAAGTCTTGGACATGACATGTCCAATCATAATGGTCCTGTAGTTCTCCGGGCTCATGGGATCCCTTGCCTTGTGGATGGGTGAGATAGTCTTAATGGTCCAAGTGTGTGGAAATCCCAAACAAACCGCTTCATTAAAAAGCTTTGCTAAAATCGGGGCTAGGAGGTTAATCCCATATGCAATGAACTCAGTGCATAGTCCCTCATGATCCTTCGCTCGGCCATTATGAAGTTTCATTACAGCTTCCTTTACCCCTCCTCTAGTGAAGAGGGTGCAAGATGTGGGATGAGGCATGTGTGAGGCTAGGGACTGGCTGATTTGGGATGTCATAAAGTGTTCGTGCATAATCAAACCAAATCTTGGTGTTAGTGAGTGGCGGAGGGAACCGTCCTTCTAGAAATCTCCGCCAGAAGTCCTTAGAGTTGTTACTAAACAAAATGTTCAGTAGCTTCTCCTTGTTTCGACAAACGAAGTCTAGTTTCTTTCCGTACCAGCCTATGGTATTCACGTAGTGTATCTAGTGCGCTCGGAAGACTGTTTTTGGTTTCGAATCTGAGTTGACGACAAAAGGCCTTATAGTCATCATCGTACCAACTATTACAGGGTACGTTTCCAGGGGGTGGTGGGCGGGTGGAGCGGGTGGTGTGGGAAAAAGCGTAAATGGCAGCCTCGTGTAGTGAGTGGGTGACAAGGGCAGCACGATCCTCTAAAAGGGGTATGAAGTCAATATAAGCGAGAATTATGTATAGACGGCCAGAGTAAGAAGGTGAGTGATCCCGATCAAAGTGTAATTCGTGATAAGTGGAGTAAGCACTGAGGGGGGTGGAAGGTGCTGTGCGAAGGGAGGTGGAGATGCGAAAGAAAAGATATGTGTGATCAGCCTCTTGGTGGAGAGGTGCTACAGTGAAGTCAGTAATGCGAGATGTGAAGACAGGGGATCCCATGATGTAATCAATAACACTGGAGCCCCTCCCATGTGGAAAGCATGTGAAACCACCTGAAGCGGGCCATCTGTCAAGACCATTATAGATAATGAGATAATGTATCCTGCCTAGGTCTAATAGGGCCTGCCCATAGGATGAGAATGGACCTCGCCTGTCAGCCGAAACCCGTAGCATACCTGCCTCCTCAAGGTCAACATCTGCCAGTAGAGTGGAATCATCTCTGAAATCAAGAAGTGGTACCTCACGGGCCCTTGTCCTCATGTTGAAGTCCCCCACTAGAAGGACTTCTCCGTGGCTAGAAAAGTCAACAATGGACTGATAAAGGGCAGCAAATGGAGATGTCTCATCATCACCTCGAATATCTCTGGCAAAGTGGGAGGTCTCCGGGGGGAAGTAGCAAACTGCGACAAATAGATCCTGGCTGTCCATGTGTCGTATCCGGATCCAAAGAAATCTGGAATGTGTATCTCTCTGCTCTACTGAAATGATTCCCCGAAGTGTGGATCTGAAAAGGATTGCAACTCCACCTGAACCTCGAACTCCTCCTATACCCCTCATCTCATCTCTGTAGGCAGACTCCCATGTATATCCGCTGACTATTGGAAGAGGGCGTTCTGGACTCTGATGTGTCTTTGTATAGAAGACTATGTCGTGGCCTGTATAGGATTCCTAGAAGTTTCCTGGTTCTGACCATAAGGTACCATTACAGTTGCAAATGGTGCAGGACAGGGTCTCGGATATCTGAGTCTCATAGACCCCGCTTTCCTATGTAGGGGAGGGAGCAGGTGTTCTACGGGGGTTTGTAGGAAGGCGTCCCTCTCGTACCACTGTCCACTTTCCCTCCTTCCGGGCCTGATCCCGCTGCTACAGCAAAGAGCGCCTCTCCTCAACCTGTAGAGGTGTGAGGTCCTCATCCATAGAGATCGCTGGCTGATCTCGAAGGAGTGACCTGCGTCGTAGAGCTGAAAGTCGTGCCTGAGTGTCATGAAATCGTATGATCAAGGGTTGAGAGAGAGAGAGAGAGAGAGAATCTGAAGATAATTATTTATGTTTTATATATAATTCATATAAAATACATTTTTAAAACCCGATTTCTAGATGAAACACCTGGCAAAGTCTAGAATTGCTTCAAAAAACGGTTCTTGTGACTATGATTGAACTTAAATTTAGACAGATCTATATATCTAGATGAATCTAGGAACATGCCCAAGTTCATCTTTTGAAAACACAACAAATAGTGCAGTTTCAATCTCACGAGAGTCACTCACAGGTCAAAAACCATGAACTCCATCACACGTAGTAGGGACTAGCTACTATAAAATCCCCATGATGTTGTAGACGATAGTATAAACAAATTCTCTTACACATACAGATCCACATACTCATGCACTCTTGAGCATTCGTTTATACAAAAGTCTTCATACTAAGTTTCTATCAATACTCCAAAGGTGAAGGGCAGACTCAGTCGTGACAGAGGCTGGCACTGAGTCTGAAGGCTAATCAAAAAGTTGTCCACACCTCTCTTCCTTCAAGCTACAATTGCTTTGTAGACTATTGTATTTTATTTTAGTCTCTAGTGAAACACACCACTTAGGATACAAAGAACTTATCACATTACCTTTAGGCGGAACATGGACAAAGTTTTCGCATGTTGATGTTTGTTGATATGGCGTTGACGTTCATTGATATTGCGGATGAATCTAGAAGCATGTCCAAATTCATTCTTCGAAAAACAGAACAAATAGTGCAATTTTAATCTCATGATAGTCACTCATAAGGTTGAAAACCATAACGTCCATTACGCATACCAAAGATTACCTATATGACATCTCCACCACGTCACCCAATGGTCTGTGTAGGTCATAGTATAAACAAATCCTTCTGCACATGTAAAAAATGGGGAGAGGATAGAGTGTGGAGTGAGGCAAAATGAAATGCTGATATTTGTACTCACATGTTTATAGTTATGTACCCTCAAAGCAAAATCACAACCTTAACTAGGCCTAACTAACCCAAGGGAAATAACCCTAATTGGGGGCAAAAATGCCCATTGGGTGAGTTGTTCATGTTAACCAACTACTAACATTTTACAAACCCCCCTGTAGTGATAGTGTGAACATGTACAAGTGATAGATTAGTCAGCCTAAAGCTTTGCACAAAGCTTCATACTTCTAGGAAGAGCCTTGGTGAAAATGTATGTAACATTCTGATGTGTAGGACAGTAGAATAAAGAGATCTCTCTTGCATGCAATCTCTTTTTGACATATTGATAATGTATTTCAACGTGGCTCGTTTAAGTATGGAACATAGGATCTGCAACATCACTTTGAGTGTTAGTGAGAATAGGAGTATCTCTTTGTCCTAAAATGGTAGGGATTGTGTTGTCAATCAATTTCAATCTCAATTACATGTTTCATTACTCTAATATCAACTTGTAATTGTTTCTGGAATCATCTTGTCAGCCATGACTAACTTTGTGGATCTCAAAGGATCTTAGATCTTTAATAAAAGGATTAATAATCCGGACCAGAATCTCCCTTCAATGCCATTCATCTTTTTGTAGGCTATTCAAGAAAAGGATCTCCTCAATGCCTCAATTACACTATCTTCTTGATATAAGCACCCCACTCCACCCCGTGACCCTCCCGTCCCTGTTCCCCTCGCCCTCGCCCCCCGCTTGCTAAGTAGCCCCCTCGCCTCCCCGTGTCTCCCTTACCTCTTGTATCATTCTTACTCTACAAGATATGCATGTGAAACTGAGTCATGCAGATAGTCCTAAATCAGACGAGAAGAGGGCCATGATGGCCAAGGTTCCTTAGGTATTAGCGGTTGGGAGTCTTATGTATGCTATGATAGCTACTAGACCGGACATTGCATTTGGAGTGGGAGTACAGTCCGTGTTCTAGCTTCATTGTTCTGAGCTGCATGGATATAAAAAGCAGGCAAGCGAGACAATTTTGATTTGTTAGCTGGTACATGGGATAGAGGCATTGGGAGGCAGTTAAGTGTATCATGAGGTACATGAAGGGTACCAAGGAGATGTGCATCTACTTTGGTAGAGGAGAGATGCATGTACTTGGGTACATAGATTCAAACATTGCAGGGCATGTGGATAGGCGGAGATCCACTTTTAGTTATGTGTTCACCTTTGCAGCTGGTGCAGTGTCATGGATGTCTCGTGCACAGAAGTGTGTTGCTTTGTCTACCACAGAGGCTGAGTATGTTGTAGCCACAGAGGGTTGCAAGGAGGCTATATGGCCTGATCGGCTAGTGGGAGATGTGGGGATTCATACAGGTGTACCGACATTGCATAGTGATTCCATGAGTGTTATATTTAGCTAACAGAACCCTACATTCGTTCTTGTTTTTCACAAAGAGGGTACATCCTGTGGTAAAGACTCGAGAATCTTAAAATTTTTTCCTGTGCTTTGTGAAGAAGGTATCATTCCCTGCTAAAAATAAGGCAACACTGCCTACTTTGTGAAGAAGGTATCATTCCCTGCTAAAAATAAGGTAACACTGCTTGCTTGAGAATCCTAAAGTTTGTTCCCGTCCTCCATGAAGAAGGGAAATTCCCTGACACTCTTAAAGTTTCTATGTGTCCGTGTTGGAGGAAAAATAGAAAGAATAGGTGAAAAAATAATACAAAAGAAATGAGGCTTTAATACATTCACTTTTCTCCATTTTTAACAGGGACTTGGTTGTGCTTCAGGCTAGCGCTAAAGTAAGAACCCTTGCTTCTGAGTATTATGAGAAATTCTGAAATTTTGAATCGTATGGAAGTATAAGATATAGGGGCATAATATATAGAGAAGTGGTAAAACAGAAAAGCAAACAAGAACAATTCCATGAATTTCTATAATCCTAGAGTTGCTCATCAAGTGATCTAGTGGCTTTAGATGTTTTCAGTTTTAAGGTTAGCTGTTGGTGTTTATATCAAGAAGATAGTGTAATGAAGCATAACAGGGCTTGACTCTCGGGCTCCATTCTGGCTGCTTTTGATGAGTGTAGGGGTCGAATAGAGTGGCCTTTTTGCTTATTGGTTCTTTCAGGGTGTTACATATTTGCGTTTTTATATTTTCTTTTCACCCAAAAACTTAGGGACAGTCTTCTCTCGATGCATATCTAGAGAAAATTTTGAACTGTTTTCCTTCAAATCCAATCTGAGGATCATTGTCTTGCAGATGGTTTGGCTCCCATCTCTGGATCAGAGAAAGACACTGCAGAAGATCACAGCTCCAGAACATCATTTTACTCTGATGAGGCTCCTTTTGAGACAAATGTTGATGGCTTGGAGGTTGATGGGAACGTTAACAAATCAGCAGGGGACAAGGGAGAAGCTATAAATCATCAACCTACTTGCTTATCACAGGAGTTGAGTTCGATAACTAACTTGACAGGGAATGTCCAAGAATCAGACCAGGTGCAATTTTCAGAGATTTCTTCAACAATTTTGAAGGCGATGTCAGCAACACGTTCAAGTGAAATGGGTGGTTCTGCCTCCTTGAAACTGCCCTATGGCACTTCTTTGCTGAAAGATGGGGAGGAAAATGTAGGGCAATTCTTATATTTGGAAGGAGTAGAATATCTCATGTGGTCTACTTATGATGTGCACTTCTATGCATCATTTGCCCTGCTTTCATTGTTCCCTGAGCTTGAACTTAGTGTCCAGCGTGATTTTGCGGCTGCTACTTTGTCATACAACAATGAAGTAGTGCAGTTTCTTGCTGAAGGGGATACAGGTCCAAGAAAGGTTCTGGGTGCTGTGCCTCATGATCTTGGGCTTCATGATCCATGGGCTGAAGTGAATGCTTACAACCTGCATGATACCAGCAGGTGGAAAGATCTTAACCCAAAGTTTGTTCTTCAGGTGTACAGGGATTTTGTTGCAACTGGTAACAAGTCTTTTGCACGAGCCCTTTGGCCAGCTGTGTATACTGCAATGGCTTACATGGATCAGTTTGACAGAGATAGGGATTGCATGATAGAAAATGATGGTTTCCCTGATCAGACGTACGACACATGGGCTGTTACTGGTGTAAGTGCATATTGTGGAGGATTATGGCTTGCAGCTCTTCAGGCAGCAGCAGCTTTGGCAGTAGAGGTGAATGATGAAAGTGCCGCTAAACATTTTCAATCAAAGTTTGTGCGTGCAAAAAAGGTATATGAAGACAAGCTTTGGAATGGTTCATACTTCAACTATGATGAACGCACATATGGCAGCAGCAATTCAATACAAGCAGACCAAATGGCTGGTCAGTGGTATGCATGGGCATCTGGTTTGCCGCCTCTATTTGATGATTATAAGGCACGAAGTGCTTTGGAAAAGGTTTTTCAATTCAATGTCATGAAGATGAATGCAGGAAAGATGGGAGCAGTCAATGGCATGCATCCAGATGGCAGAATTGATGAATCCTGCATGCAATCTCGTGAAATATGGACAGGAACAACATATGCTGTTGCTGCAGCTATGATATATGAAGGCTTGGTGGAACAAGCTTTTAAAACAGCAGAAGGTGTTTTCAAAGCCGGATGGTCTGCGGATGGCTTCGGGTGAGTGCTTTGAAATCTAGAAATTTCAAAATTTTGGAACTGTCTCTTCTTAGAGTTGCACCTTTTATTTGGTAATGTTTATATATGTTTAATCATTTCTCTTGAAAGATGTGCATTCTTACTGTTTGTTACTAACATCTCCCGCTCTCATGATGAGCTATGCAATTGGTTTCCCTTGCTTGGCTTTTAGCCTTTCACATGATTGACTACAATGATTCTAATGTTTGGCACGCGTGAGGAACCTTAGCTTGCTGGCTCTCTACAATATATGTATGTATGTATGTGCACATACATACATTTATTCAGCGCTGGCCTTAGTAATGGCTGAGTTTGCTTGTGACCAAGATGGCCATTTAAGCTGGATGGATGTATTTGATGTCAGTATCCGGTGGTCAAATAAGAGTGATACCTCGACTCTGACGCATCCTCTGATTAAATCTAGGATAGATTGGACCTCCATTGTGCATGCTTTGGTATGTCTCTGCAACTGTGCATTGTCCTTGTGTCTCTGGCTCCACTGCTCCTTGTCTCCTATTGTGCTAATCCTCTACGTCCTCATCTTGGCTAGCTCCTTCTCCTCCTCTCCATGGTGACCCGGAGCTGACTCAAATGTGTAGAAATCTATGACATGCCGCTTTGTCGAGTCTAGCTTTGTCTATTGTGTCACTTTCAGCTCCTGTTGTCTGATCTATCTCAATAGAGTGTCTCTACATTATGGCATCCCGATCAAGGAGAGGCCCATGCAGACTTGATTATGAAGATGGATGAGCCGCGAAAGTTTTTTGAACTCGTGTCCCTTCTAGAAAAGGTAGTGATATTGTCCACGAATCTCATAGTAGACTAGGCATGTACATAGAAACTGCTCCTCTATCTCCACCGTGCCCAATGTGCATAGCCGACAGATTGGCTGCTCTCTAGGTGTGCCAATGGCTCTCCTTGTCTCAACTAGTGGGACGAGACCAAGAGCTGTCCAATAGAAACCCTCATTGCATGAGACTCGTTTGTCCTCCAGGCCTCCAATTTATCACTCTATCCTTGGATACTCTCAGGTAGTGATCGTGATAGATCTAGAACTCGGTGGGGAACTCCTAGTCCAGCCTATGGAGTTGGAGTAGGTCCAACTGTCCAATTGTCCAACTGTATGATAGAGTTGATCTCATTCCGTGGAATCTGAGAGGGCAAGGCATTCAAACTATACTGAAAAGGCAAGACTCGACCCATCTAAAACCCTGACTAGCAAACCATTTGGATATATGTGCATATCAGGGTCCCTCTGAATGCTAGTTGCCTGAATGAATCTAATGCCAAACTCGGTAGTCTCTAGGCCCAAATCCAATGAAGATATGTCATTGTCTGAAAAATGACATGGATTTGGATTGGTGTCATGGCAAACATGCAGCATGCTTGTACTATCTGCTGATGGACTGAGGCTTCCTTCAAAACTGGTAATCACTTGTAGCCTCTCAAATCTCCTTCACTCTTCTTGGTGGTCTGCAACAATCCATTCGCATCCCCGAGGTCGGATCCAAAGCGTAAAAGGACCTCCAAAAAAAATTTGTTAGAAGCTTTCTCAAAATTCAAGAGTAGAATGGCAAACCTATGGCTGCTCTGCATAGCCCAATGTGAAGCCTCACCGAAGTGGGCTTCGAATATGGTTGTAGATGGAGCTTTATGGCCTTTTTCCTCACTCCCATCTCACACACACTCAAAAGATGGGACTACTTGCTCACAAAAGTTGCATTTGAATCTTGTTGTAAACGGAGCCTTAATGCCCTTTTCCTCGCTGCCTTCTTACTGGCTCGTTCACCTGTCATTCTTGACCACAGAGAAGTTCACCAGCACTGGTGTGGAGCCCTCTGCTTCAAGCCCTTTTCTTTTCTGTACTTTCTGTCTTCTGCAGGGTTCTTGAAGTGGTGCTTGGTGCAGTATTGCTCAGTTTGTGGCTTCACTAGGTGACAACTTTGCTGGCACTAGGCAACCGACAGGTGATAGGGACCTCTTTTATATATTCCCCACCAGTCAGTGGTTGGTTTAAGTCCTTGCTTTGTCCAAGTTGAGCAGCCTCTTAGCCTTTTTGGTCAACGAAACATTTTAGCATGTTCTAGCAGTTTGCAGTCTTCTTGTGTGGAGGTATACTATGTTCCAACAATTTGGAGAAGAAGATTCTTCTTTTAAGTAAAAGGAAAGATGGGTAAAGGCCAGGTAATTCTGTTAGACGACACATCCCAGGTTGTTTCTACTATGTTAAATGCAGAATTGAGAGGGCGAAGTCCTTTGTTAACCCAAGTTTTACTGAGGCTGCTTTGTACTGAGGCTGTGCTGGCCTTGCATTATAGAGAGGAAAATTTGGATATTTTGATTTTGTTTCTGTTTTCTTTTGGTTAAGTAATGCAAGAATATTTAGTCCAGTTGATGTGATCCGTTTCTTTTCATCCGACCTGATTGCAGTGGCCTTCTTTTTCTCCATATGCAGATAATTGTTTTTTTTTCTATGTTTTCTGAAGTCAAAAGTAGTTGTTATGCGTCTATAAAGTGTCAAATTAGATTATCTTATTAAATTTTTGGATTGAAAGTATGCAGACTAGACATAGCTGAATGAAGTTTATGATCAATATAGTAGTGGAAATTTTCATTATTTGTGGCTGAGTAATGCCATGTTCCTGTCACAGTTATTGGTTCCAAACGCCAGAAGCGTGGACTACATGTGGCCATTTCAGGTCCCTTGCTTACATGCGACCTCTAGCAATATGGTCAATGCAGTGGGCGCTTTATCCACCACTGAGGGTTTTGGAAGCTCCAAGAATCCCTTCAATGGACAGGGACATAGACTTACATCATCATATGGGGTTTGCAAGGGTTGCAGAGGCTCTAAAAATTGTTCCTGGTGCAGATACAGCACACATTGGCGCCTTTTTCCAGTATCTGTATGAGTGTGTTTGTAGAAGGGGAAATGTAACTTAATTTCTGGGTGGAGTTTTGTTCATGGGTGATCCGATTTCTCCACATTTCTTGAACTTACGTGAAGCTTGGATCCTATTCCAGTTTCCATAATTCTGATGGAAATTGTTGCGTGCAAAAATGCGTGCAAAAATGCAAGCGATTTTTAACCTAACAGCCAGATGAAAAGGTCATCTAGTGCTTGTTAAGTTAAAACATTATTTAATCTATGAGCTCTCATTATATTTGCTTGCTGTCTTCATCTGGCTGCTAATGCAGAAGTTTCAATAATGTGATAATTTGGATACCAACATTAAAATATATCTCGTCTGAGGTTTGGCAAGTAGCTAAATACGGAAATGTCAGTATTTGTACCTACTAAATAGGGAGCATCACATGGTATGGCACCCCCACCCCAAATCCAAAGCAAAGAAAAATATTCGCAGGGCGAAATCACCATTCTAGAACTCGTCTTATTCTTTTTATCCCATTGCCTGGCAGCTCCTCCTTATATGCCTTTGCCGACTGTCTTTTCAATGTCACCCTCACTCAGGAGTTCGTTGTCATTTTCACAATGCATTTCGATCCCTCTTGCGGTCTTTGAATCAAGTATGGACAATACCCTTCTTTGTGTTAGTTTATTGTATGAGGATCAATGCAATTCAAGATATTGTACGAGACTTGAGGTGAACATTAGTGAAAGCAATTATGTGCACACCGTTATAACTTTATATCACATCATTATAGATCCCAAATAAGAAAATCTCTGACTCTAATACTGAGGGTACAACCACTACATATTTTGGAAAGCTAATTGTGAATTGAGCAGCAAAACAGGTTTGTCTCTTCCAGGTGGTTGAGACCAAATTATTAGACCTCAAATTATAAGAGCTAGCATATGTACAACAAACATGGCATCTAAAGGAAGAGAAGAGACAAGCTAGTATTATTGTCCTGAAATTAAGAAAGAACATAGGTTTATGGCTTTGCCTGGAATATGGAGGCTGGAACTCTACACTTTTCGAAAGCTAGTTCTCTCATTGAGCACCAAAATAGATGAATTGATTAAAGATCAACCCATGTTTCTTTGTATTCCAAAAAAAAAAAAAAGATCAACCCATGTCCTTATAAAAGTTACGAAGAATGTGCATTAAGACTATATAGTTGATGAATGATCAGAGAATACCCTTGGACATGAAAGTGCTGCCTCTGGTCTTATTTTGGTTTGCTTTTGTCTAATGGATTCAACACGATGGGGGGTCTTTTGGCATGATCCTTTTTGAAAGTCATCATTCACCTAAATTTGGTTTGCCTTTGTCTAATCGATTCCAACACGATGGGGGGTCTTTTGGTATGCTTCTTTTTGCAATTCATCATTCACCTTTAAATGAAACTTGGCCTTTTTGAAAAGGAAATCAAAGTCGTAGGTCTCTCAAAATATTGAATCCTTAATGCTCACCCTAAAGTTGGGGACAAGGATAATTGAGCTTGTGACTTGAAATCTATCATTTTTTGAAATTTTTGTAACCATGGACACATTTTTCCTATAGGCTTCCAATGTTACAAATTGCTTGTGTAAGTGGGAATTCTCATCGGCTTTTTGTTTGGAAGTATCAAAATTTTCGGTCCATTAAAAGACAATTGTAAAACTCTTAAGAACTTTTTGACCCAAGGTTATAGTTTTCCAATAAGCTTCCAATAATGTAGATTGCATGTGAAAAAGGTTTCTTAATTGATTTTTCTTAAAAGACCTAACAAATTTTTGACAAGACATGTTTTGCAAACCCTAAAAAAAGACATCCGTCTTGATTACACACTTTCAATGATGTCAAGCTTGCAATATGTGCGACGCTATTCTTGTGGGTGGCAAACATCTATTCGTACTTTACATGTGCATCACTTTTTTGTGAATTGCAAAAATCTATTCATACTTCACATGTTCTCTGTAAAAAGAAGGCAAGAAGAATTAAAAGAGAACTAAAGGCTCTTTCTAGATCTACCATGGAAGCCTTAAAGGTTGGTGTCACCAAAAAGTTTGTGCATCTCCATATCATGTCAAAAGTCCTTTTACCTATGTTTACATTTTCATTTTGTGTAAATGTAATTTCTCCACGAGAACTTTTCAACCAAGGAAAGAATTTGCTAATAAGCTTCCAATAATGTTGATTGCTTATGCAAAAGGGGTTTATTTTTTAAAATAGAAGTATCAACTTTTCGCAAACCCCTAAAAAAGACATCATGTCTTGTTTTAGTACCTAATTAGTGCTAACACATTTTCAATGATGTCAAGCTTTTTGTATGTGTGTCATCATTTTTGTTACATGTTCTTGCAAAAATGAAGGCAAGAAAAATTGAAAGAAAACTAAAAGCTCTTTCTAGATCCACTATGGAAGCCTTAACTTCTCCATTAGTGAGAAGGCTCATTCAATTTTTTTCGTCTAACACTCATTCGTGCAATTTCTTCCATTAGAGAAGAGATAGCTAGACAACCTCTTTTCCATGAACATCTTGTTACAGTATTATGGTGTTACCCTTGGCAGTGACCTTTGACTGTCAGAGAGGAGCATAGATGGAGACTTTGGATATTTAAGGGGATACGTTTAGCAAAGTTAGTCTAGGGAAGTGGTCTTGGCTAGCACCCACTGCTTCAGAGCCTTTGCTCTTTTTTCAATATTTGACAAGGACCAGATCCAAGATTCAATAGAGAGATATTCACCATATATCCACATCCGTATAGCATTTGCAGTCACAAGCGATTACTAAGTAGCTCTCATTTTGGGGGGTTTCATACATTCTTTGACTTACCATTCACAGGGGCATTCCAGTGGGCCCATGGTTACACCAGTAGATGTGTAAACCTTCTCTTTGTATGAGATGTTAGCTTGCAAAGGAATCCTGTAAGCATTTCTTGTGGAGTTGTCACATTACCAAGGTGGTTTGGATTGGTTTTTAGATTGTTCTCTTATATCACATTCGAGTCTTTTATTATGAAATGGGGAGGAGCTATATGAGGCAGACTCCAGAGGCTCTTGTGCCTTTGCTTATGAGTCTTAGGATTGTTCTTCATGCAATATCGCTTAGACATGGTCCTATAGATCTTAGCATCATGCATTCAGAGGATTCATAGTCCAGCTCAAGATTCCTTGCCTTCGTCATCATAAGCTGGTTTGGATTGGGAGCTGATACCTGACATTAAATTGTGGCGGATTTGGTGTTCGAGATGTGCACACATTTTAGGCGTTCATCCATCTCCTTCGGCTGATATATTGGCTTCTATTTGGGAAGATCTTATTTTGACCATCAGGAGTTAGTGGGGGGAGATGTACTAGGTCCTTTGCAGTGTCTCATCCATGAGGACCTAGGATGGGATGACTGTAGACCACCAGCCCCTTGGCTTGTTTGTCATATTGTAGAGGTTAGGGATGGAGCCTTACGCTCCCAACTCTTGTATAATTTATTACGATAGGCAGCCTAGGGAGAAGTTTCTCTTTTTTGAGCCCTCATTAAGCCATGTGTCTTAATTATAAGCGTTGATTTTAATGAAGATCCAATGGTTTGAGTTAATAAAATTTTCACTCTCCAAAACGTATTTGTTGAATTTTTTGGGTTGCTTTTAGCTTTTACAAGGCCTCATCATAGGTACCAGTCCCAATCAAATCCTCCCTTTATTTCTTGGGGGTTCTAGTCTGGTTTTTGGAAATCATGAAGTTCTTCATGTGGTAGACAATCAATTTGTCACACTTGTTGATAGGGCTCGCTCAAAACTTAAAGATTTGCTCTGGCAGCTTGAGGATTTGCAAACCCTTGACCTCCTGTTGGATCGGACGCGACTGGTAGAGTCTTGTGGAGGCGGGACACCAGCCGTCATAGTAATGCAAATCGTCGTCATCTTTCTGCTTCTAATTTACCTTACGTTGGGCAAAATTTGCAAGAAAATCCCGAACTGAAAACCTCTTCATGGCTAAGCAAAATTGCGGAAGAAAAGTCTATCAATCGTGCTGAGAGTAGTCTCTCGTGCACATTCGAAGATGTTACTGCCGATGTTGCAGAGATGGATCCTCTAATTAGTGAGGAGGTTCATCAAAACATGACTTCATCTCCCCCTGCACTTACATCCTTAAGGTCGTTGCACGGATAGTAAAACCTGTGAGTTTTCTACAGATACCCTGAATCCGTGGAATTGAACGCAATATAAAATCTATGTATGCTGGAGCGACTTTATGAAAAAATCCCATAGAATCACAAGATAGGCTGGTTTTGCAAAAGAATTTTGTGGCTAGTGATCAGTGGAAGAGCAACAACTCGTGCAAAATGACAGAGCGGTGTGAACTTCATAGTTATTTGCTTACGGGAGTGTCACATAATCGTGCATGTGGTCATCTAGATCGAATCTCAATGGTGGAGCTTGGACTATGAAGGAGTCAGGGCGAACCAATCAATAGCTCTGAAACAATATCCTTATCACCCGCCCTCTCTAGCTGATGAGGAATCTTCACTATGGCAATCTTTGTCTTCGGTTTCTCACATAATTCAACGGAGCTTTTGAAAAGCTAGCGTTTCACCTTGCTCAACTTCTAATAGAAATGCTATCAATTATGACAAATGGAGATCCTCACTTTATATATATAAGGCACAGCATGTGTGGGCATGTGAGGTACCCGCGGTTTGGGATGGATATCCAATTCAACGAACTCTTTGGAATTTGATTTCTTCTTAATGGGTCGAGATCCGTGAAGAGTTCCGTGTAGTTTTTAGCAAGGATTAGCTTCCATCGATGCTGCATCGGATGCCTGCATCTACTCTTGAGCACTAAATTTTCAGGTTTTTGCAGAGGGGCTTCCATCGATGCTGCATCGGATGCCTGCATCTACTCTTGAGCACTAAATTTTCAGGTTTTTGCAGAGGGAGGCTAAGGATCCCCCCAGCCCTTCACGATTGATCATTGCACTACTCTTGTCCTCTCTCCCGTTGCTCTTGAGTGGGGGCAGCGTTGAGCATAGGCTCGCAATGCCCCTTCCTCTCCTCGCCCCCTCCTCATCCCTCTTAGCCTTGGTCCATGTAGTTGCCGTTCCTTATGGTGGCTGGTCAATCCATTTCTCTTTCCCATTCGGATGAGCCCTTGGTGCTCTTAATTGTTTCCCTTTTGCGATGCTAGACCTGCTTTATCTTCATACTCGGACGTTTACGATGTTGGACCTGCTTCATCTTCATACTCGGACATTTGCTTTTGGTCCTATTGCTCATTGTCATTCTTTGAGTAGGCTGACCTATGTCATCGCTGGACATGGTTGAGATGGTCTTTGTTGGGGCAACAACAAATCCCTCTACTTCATGTGTTGTTCTTTATTTCCCCTGCTTCCGTTGCTCGTCAACACTCTTTGGGAAGGCATGAAGTGTCTTCTCCCCTTTTTCCAATCGGCCTTGGCTATGACATTAGAGGGCTTCCGCCACTCTTGTCAAGACATTCAAAAGGGATAGCTAGGTTGTTTATTTGCAAGTGTTTGGGGCATGCTCTAGCTTCTTTTACAATAGGTTATTCTCGATAGATAGATTGATTCCCCCCTGCCTATTCCCCATTTTTTGGTTTCTTTGAGGGGTTTGTGGGATGGAGATTACCCTCCCACCACCGCCCTAATCACCTTTGCCTCCAAAAAGTTGAATCCATGACCTAAAACTTGAGACCCAATGGCCAAACCACTAGGTACAAGTAATTTGTACTTGCCACCCTATTTTGTGTAGGTATTCAAATAGGTTCAGAGGAAGATATGTATCATGATTATAGTTGTTGTCCCTTGCTACAAAGAGAAGTTTGTGCATCTCCATATCATGTCAAAAGTCCTTTTACCTCTTTTAACTCTGTAAAAATTGTAAAAAACGAAGCCATTATTTCTTCTCTAAAAGTAATTTTCCCACAATAGAGTTTGGTGAGCTAATGTATAGCGATCAAATATATAGATTAAAAAAAATATATAAATAAACAATTGAATAAGTGAAGAAATATTGCTCGTCTCTAAAGACCACAAGGATTGTGAGACGTCAATAATATTAACCTTTTCTTCTCTACCATCAAGAATCTTCTCGAAGCCCAAGGGGGTGACTTCATAGTTGGATGATTGCTACCTTCTTTTGGGAGGGATAAAGCGATATGTCCCAAAAGGGGATTGCCTCTTGAGAGATCTAAGGGAGCTTTATACTATTTCTCTTTCTCTAATTTCTATCCTCGATAGGTCATGACAAGTATGCTCGAGTACTTCACTAGACAGATATGATGACTACCTCATTACTCCGCATATAAGCAACATTCTTTCATTGAATTGCATGCTACTCAATCGGTAAAGAATGAAACCACATGGAATTACATGCTACATTCTTTCATCGAATTGCATGCTACTCAATATAAGCAACATTCTTTCATTGAATTGCATGCTACTCAATTGGTAAAGAAGGAAACCACATGGTTGGATGAAGAGAGTACCAAATTTTCATAAGACGATGCACTCAATGTCTAATAGTCACATTACTCAAACTTGACAATGCGCTTGCACTCAATAAGAAGACTAACCTACCAAAAGGAGCGTTCCATTAACAGAAGTCTCTGTGACTTATGCGACCTTTTTATCCTTACCAAGGGTAGGACTCAAGGTCCATTTCAATACATTCAAGGCAAAACTTTAGCCAAAGTCTAGATTCCTAATGAACTTCTCACATGAGGTCTCCACTTGCATTATTCTCGCTGATGCCATTGAGTTGTTAGATGAGATTCCTTCAAAAGGAACACTTGCTCCTATGATTCTTTGATGACACACCGGGGATTAACGTCTCCCCAAGGGGGCCTAAGGGATTAAGGGGCATTGAGGCTTTAGTTGACTTGGCATCTATTTCTGAAACTTGGCACATTTTTCATAGGCCACGGTGTCAAAAGCTTGACACCACACATTGTGCTTCAAAAGCATGCTTAACATGTTGATGTAAAGTGGGGAGGTTTACACTTTCTTTGATTTTGTCTCCTAGAGGTGCAGGTCACCACCATTTGCTTGGGTTCCATTACATGGTTCAACTACAATAGGGCATTTCTAAAAGGGAGAGTGCTGGGAGTCTAAGGTAGTGAGGAGTGACCTTCGAGGTTGCTTACATGTGATATTCTTGAATGTGTGAGATCCTCGATTGGGGAGAAGAGGATAGATCTAGGGGTATCGGGTTTGTCCCTAGTGGATGCGACGGGCCCAACCATTGTTGAAGCTCTTTTTCGACTCTAGATATAGTAGGGAGCTTTGTAAGAGAACAATACAACATCTATGCTCAACAGATAACAGGATCAAAAGAGAGAAAAGTAGATAGTATGGAGAATAAAAAATTTGATTACTGTAAAAATGATACAATAGATGGCACTGCCTCCCAGCCATGCGCTCCACTGTGCGAAGCTTTGATGGCATGCTGGAAATAGTAGAGGACAGAGGATGGATGCTAAGGAATCAGAGTTGCTATAGCCAGTGATGATTATGGGCTTCACGGGCTTGCTCTTATATAGCCACCAGTCGTAGTCGATTAGAACCATTGGGAGACCGACCCAGTCGGCCCAAAACGATCGACTGGAGGTCAAAATAGGCCACCGACCACATGTTAGAACCGTGGCACAAAATAGAGCAACTAACCTAAGGTTATGTTCGGCCTAGAGCCATTTGGGATCATCTGGGGCTCCAAATAGGCCCCGCAACCCGAGAGTGGGTTGCCCCAAGAAATGCTCCATCTACCCTCAGTGCGGTCAGTCATGGGAAGCCTTCCTACACTTGCATATAGCCTAGTTGGCAGTGTGCCAACTCTATCTAAAGCCATCCAGCCATCAGGCCACACATGGCCCCCATTTGGTGTCCAAACCAGGCCTGACCTACCGGATAACCGAGCTACTCAAATGCCTTCTCCTCATATGGGGGGCTTACAAGTAGAGTTAGCTGGTTCCCACGTAGTTACACAAGAGTGGAGCATTGATATCTAACAAGCTTGTCTATGAACATATGTTTATAAATTAAGACACACATGTGCATAAGCATGTGTGTGGTGTGGTGGTTAGAGCATTCATAGGTCTATAGATAGGTCGTGGGTTCGATCCCCACGTCCATAAAGTTTTGCTCTTTTTTACGCTCTGTTTTTCTGGCAACCGGAGGGAGGGGTCCATGCCTCTCCAATGCCTAGCATATGACAAAGGGGATATCCCTAGATTTATCCCAAGGCATCAAGGAGCAGGTAGTCATGGTTTGAAGAGATGGGGGAGTAAGATTTCTTCTAGCTGAGCATGCAAAAGCTTTTGTGTGGGGATTGCTCGAGGGAGAAGGAGGCTCAGAGATAGAGGGAGAGGGTTCCAAGGAGCGTCCCACATCCTACACTGAAATAGTCTTACAGAAGCTCAAGTCAGAGTTCTCGGAGTTATCCAATGTGGTCGCATGGGATGTGTAGATGTGGATAGATGAGAAGCAAAGTCGGTCAAAAGAGAACTCAGGGAAAATGGAGTCAAGCATTTGGTCCCTTGTCATCCATTAGGGGAGAAATGGGGTCTCAAAAGGGCCTTGTAAGGAATGGATTAAGATAAGCGGAACTGAACCTACTATCGTAACCCATGGGCTAAGGGACCCATTGTCAAGAGTGGCAGCGGAAGATGTAAGCAAACTGAAGCTACAGAATCACACAGAGAATACTAGAGACGACAAGATGTGCCACAAACAGATCTGCTGTAACTTAGCCCATAAACCAGGGCAGCAACTGTAATACAAGGAGTCCTGAACAGGATGAGAAACAGGAGCTGCAGAAGGGGCTGAACTAGAGCAGAGGATCTGGGCACAAGGAGGCTAGAGCCTGAGAGCACGGAGGCTGGAGGAGCCTGGAACGAGGAGCCTGGATGAGAGCGAGGAGGCAGAAGCCTGAGGCGAGGAGGCTGGAGCCTAGGAACGAGGAGGCTGAAGGAGCCTGGAGCGAGGAGGCTGAAGGAGCGTGGAGCACGGAGGCTGGATGAGCCTGCAGCGAGGAGACAGGAGGAGCCTGGAGCGAGAAGGCTAGAGGGGCCTGCAGCGAGGAGGCAGGAGGAGCCTGGAGCAAGAAGGCTGGAGGGGCCTGCAACGAGGAGGCAGGAGGAGCCTGGAGCAAGAAGGTTGGAGGGGCCTGCAACGAGGAGGCAGGAGGAGCCTGGAGCAAGAAGGCTGGAGGGGCCTGCACCAGAAGATCTGCAGAGGGAGCGTGGGCAGCCAACAGAACAGCTGAAGGGAGGCTCCGGTGAAGATGGCCAGGAGCAGGCTGAAGACAAGAGCCTTGAGGAGCTGCTGAAAGAAGTGCACAAATGAGGAAGGGGGGAAGACCCTTTTATAGGGAAGGCCAGGAGGGTCGGCCAGATTGCCTAGACCGACCAGCCTGGTCGGTCAGCCAACTGGGCCGACCAGCTGGTCGACCAAAGCCGGGCTGGTCGGCCAGCCTACCCCCTCTGGCCCCCCTTGCTGCGTGGGAGCTGGTCGGCCAGCCACCCCTGGAGATGCCTAATCTCAACACCCATAGCATTGATTCAATAGGCATGGGTACCTTTATTTTGAATTTGGGAAACCTTGGGCTTTGGATGGAGGTGCTTAGAATGCTTAAATTGGTGGGAGGCGCCTTTAGTGGACCCCATACTGGCAAAGGTTGACAAAATGGAGGTGTAATAAAGAGGGAGAGGTTGCCATTTGATGTGGACCATTAGATCTAGGATCAATGGTGGAGATCAAATAATCCAATCAAGGGCCTAGATCTAATGGTGGAGATCAAAGAATCTAATCAAGGGCCTAGATCTAGGTGCATTTTGGAGGGTGTGGATGGAGCACTTTAAATCGACGGTTGAGATCTAGGCGCATAATGGATGGCCCAAATTTGAGCAGCTTTTGCTTACATCTCCACCCTTGGATCTCCTTGAGATCAATGGCTTAGATTCCAATGCCTTTCCTTGCATCTCCACCCTTAGATCTATTTCTAGATGGATGGCTTATAATGAACCCCCTTCTCTTTTGATCTCATCCATTAGATCCTTGCCATTTTCAAGGGTTCAAATTTGATCCCTCTATCCTTTGATGGTGTCCGTTGGATCGACACCTTGATCTAATGGATGGGAGTGTTCTACCACAAATTTGAATGTATCCCTTGGATTGGAGATTAGACTAAGGGTTAGGAGTGACGACTATGGGTATAAACTATGGGTTAGAGGCCTCCTCTCCCATAAATGCTTTTGTCAACTTCAACATGGCATTGCCCCACACCTCAGAGCGCTCTCATTGGTACACCTCAAATCGGTCTCCAATCCCTTAAAATTAGGAAACACTAATTTGGGGCCCTTTGGAGACCCCAATTCTCCCCTAATGTTCACTTTCATGCCATTAAGCCACAAGTAGAGAAGCTGGCTAATGAAGGAGTTTACTTATTTTTCATAAGCACGATTCCTACATTGGAAGAGCTACATGAGTTTTTGGTGTATGAATGTGAAATTATAGTGGAAGGCTATGCGGCAAGATTTATCGAAAGAGGGTTTTTCCTCCTTTGTTGTGTGTTTAAGGAGATTAAAAATGGAATTTTGGGTCATTCATTTGTCTTCTCAAATGTGGTGGTCCTCACAATTCCGTGGAGTCCATCCTTTAGTGTGGACGAGTTTTTGTTTAAGGAGTGTCCTATATGGGTGGTTTTCCTGGGATGCTTGCATGGATGGGGTAAATTGTTCGACATGGTGGCCAACTCACTTGGGTGGATTCTAGTGGTTCCGCCATCGACTAAAGCTATATTTGGAGCTAGAAGAGAGTTTTTGTGTGATTATAGTCAAACTAGCATGCTATCTGTGTAAGCAGATGTGACATTATGCATGAAACTATCTCACAAAGGAGGATACCACGAGTCTTGCAAGGATCGATAAGGAAGGTAACATGACAGGAGAAATGAACGAACACCCCAAGCCTAAGGAGTCGATCATGCATGAGACTGGGAGTAGCTCTCAGCAATCTAGGGACAATCTACTATCAGGTGCTACGACATTCGCATCTCCAGCTACAAAGACCATGGAAACTAACACAACTCAAAAACAAAACATGCAAGAGAGGATGGAGGTGACTGGAGGTCAGCAGCCCTTGGAGCCAGTGCATGCAATTGTACCCAGCAAGTAGGATTTAGCCTCTTCGAAATGTGAGTCGACTAAGTCTCATGATAATAAATCTCAAGAGTAGTGGAAGGCGGTGGGTCATAAAGGTAGAACTAGGTTCTAGGATCAGCATGTTGGATCTAAAGACTCCCCTTGACCTCTAGAGAGGACAAAAGATAACAATATTGTTGTGGAGGAAGCTTGTGGAAAATGACGTTCAGAAGGAACTCCCAAATGCCTATGCAAAGGAGAGAGTCTTGGAGGACAGAGCTCAGATTATGAAAAATTTGAAGCAGCTTCCATCGGATAAGATGAAGTTAAAGGGCTCTCAAAGGGTGTCTCCAAAAGAATAAAA
Organism: Dipteris shenzhenensis; assembly: GCF_047967505.1. NCBI lineage: Eukaryota > Viridiplantae > Streptophyta > Polypodiopsida > Gleicheniales > Dipteridaceae > Dipteris > Dipteris shenzhenensis. The sequence goes on along the minus strand of NC_141611.1, from coordinate 49,368,674 downwards.
AATATGGCTAGATCTACTAGAGGTGAGGAAAATACATCCGGTATGCTTACAAAGCTATTGCCCAAATCGAGACGTAAGGAAGTCTTGCCAAGAATAGTGGTGGTTGAGGGTGCTACAACAAATTGAAGGAAAAAGTTTGCATTGCCGCTATTAGGAGATGGAATCTGGATCTAGTGGTGCTTCAAGAGGCCAAATGTGGTCAAGATGATGGCATTTGGTTGGACTTCCAAAAGCTCGGGTTTAATTTCTTTGTAAACTCTTCAATTCGAGGGGAGGAAGGTCTAGATTGGGTGGGAGAGAGGTCTTTAGAGACGTGGAGGGAGATTATCTAGCTATTATGATGGAGGCGGTTGGTATTAAGTTCAATGTGCTAGGAGTTTATGCCCCAAATGAAGCTTGATCTAGAACGGAGAGTTGGCCTTTGATAGATAGCTTGATGAATGATGGGAAGTGGATTCTAGTAGGATATTGGAAATGATTTTATCTGATGAGGATAGAACTTCGGTCATGGAGCTCATTTTGGTTCTGAATTAGAAGCTTGGGAGGAAGTTTGTTTAGATAAAGGGCTAGTGGACGCTCTCGATATAGACAAAGAGGGTTTGAGTGGTTTCACCTGGTCCAACAAAAGGAATGGGGCTCATTTTAGTGCTAGTAGACTGGACATGTTTTACTTTTTTGCTGAGGGGTTGTGGACCTCAGCCCCCATGGGGGGGGGGGGGGGATGTCTAGCCAAATTTTGGCCTATCAGATCATTTACCAATATTGTGGCACTTTGCTATTCCGGGTGTGATTGGGAGATCTCTTGAATTACCTTATAATTTTGATAAGAATTTGATGCAGGTTGAGAAGTTTGTCTAGGAGGTGATAGAGTTGTGGAGCATAAAGGTTTTCATCCCTTAACCTAGGTGAAAGGTGGGATAGGGCATTTAGAGCGATCGTCTCATCAACAAAGTAGTGGGAAAAGTTTATTAGATTGGAAAGTACTCTCAGTAGTTCTTTTGTGGAGTGCAGAGCCTCTCGAGCTATACCCGTAGATTTGGATGTTGCTATCTTAACTACATTGCTGGTGGAAGTTGAGGATGCTATTAAAGATTTGGAATTGCAGAGGGTGGGAAAACAAGGATCCAGAGTAGGTTGCTATGGTTGTCTTTAGGTCGCTTCCCATCAAATAAGAGATCAACTTATGCTCTTTAACAGGGAATCGTCTTTGCTCAGGGAAGTCCTTAATAACATCCCAAAAGGGTGGCCAGCTTTCATTAAACAAGTTATGAGATTTACACATCCCAAATAAAAATAATGGTTTAAATAATCATAAAAGTAAAAAGATAGCATGCTTTCATTAGACTCAGTCTCTTCTCCTCTTGGAAGAAAATATAAAAAAGTTATGAGATTTACACATCCCAATTAAAGGCTGGAACAAGCATACAAGTATAAAGATAAGGTTTTATACATGCTGCAATGTAGTCATATTTTCATGTTGTTTCCCAATGGTAGTAATTAGATGCAAAATACTCTCAGCCCGAAATGCTAGCAGATCAGCTTCTGTATATGATTCCATTTTGACGGGTAACTCCAAATCAAAAATCTCTCTAAGAAACAACATGCAGTTGTAGGCAACTCGCCACCTACAACTGTGTCCATCTTTTTGCTCCATTGGCAGACGTCTTTTGAATTCTACTTGATCTTGTTGCTCCGTGGTTGTTCTGACAGCAGATACTAGCCGATATATGCAGCACTGTCCAGCATGACATATGAAATATATTAATATGTCATGATCATAAGATACAAAATAAGAAAGTATCAAAAATATTAAGAGAATAATTACCTTGGGGAGTTGGCATGATAGCCTTCTATTGAATTCACAAACCATAAATGGTTGAGTTCAAGGTCCCAGAAGATCAGTCTCCAATGTGAGCTACACGACCAGAATAAAAATGATTATTGTTTTACACAAACTTGCCAAAGAAATAGTAAAAATAAGGTTAGAGTTGATACTTATGCCTCATGATAAGGCATTAAGATGACTCGCACCCCATCTAAATTCAAAGGGCTTAACCAGGTACAAACATCTTCTATAGTCTTTTGAGGAGAGCTAAGAATAGAAGAAAGGAGAGCATCGAGCATGTAGACGCGATGCTACACTATACTAGGAAGCTGAGAAATAACTACACTGCACCAAGAAATAAACAAACATTAGCTCATAGAATTGATTTGCATTCTGTACTAGGAAACTGATATATAACTGAACTGTGAATAAATAAACAAATGTTAGCTCATTGAAGTAGCAACAAATAAATAAACGTTACCTGAGAATGGCCAAGGTAACATTGTCATTAACCTCTTTTAAAGGATTGGAGAGGATTGAAACCTCCTCTCTACCAAAGCTTAAATACTGAGGTTCTCGTTTCAAAACGATCCTGACTTCAAATGAGCTCTCCATTTTATCCAATGTAGTTAAATTTGATTTTTCCATCAAATTTAGAGGTGGTTGCATTGTTGAAGTAGAAGGGAGTGCCTCTGTATTGACTTCATCCATTTCTTCTCCCTCTATTGCCTGTAAACAAATATGAGAGATTAGATTCATTATCTTTAAATTTAAATCTTATTTAAAAAATTGTATTTAGTTGAGAAATAGAGAGTTCATACCGCTAAGTATTGTCGTAGTGGCCTTTTTTCATAACCCTGCGAGCCATAACTATCAAAGAAGGCATCATCATGTTTGTCTTCATCCACCAACCTCTCTGTGAACGGGTCATGTAAGTCCATCTTTTCATCATCATCAACTGGTACATTATGATCTTCAAGGTAATCATCCATGTCATCAGTGTCCTTGTGGTCTATCTCTTTTTCATAGCCTATGGTTAGATCTGCTTGAAGCTAGAAATAAGCCATGAAATGCTTATTTTCAATAATATTTGTGGAGTTGCCTTTTCTTAGGAGATCCTCAATATCCCATCCTGCACAAGGTGACCTCCCAACCTGCCGGCAGCAAATTCTCCATCATGGTAAGCAAGAGACTCCCACTTTTTGCAGGACTTCCATAGATGTTTTTTTGATAATGTATGGACCTGGGAATATCTTGCTCTTCTAGCATCAATCTCAAATTATTTGAATTCCCTCTTATGTTCTTTTGTAAGGAGTGATCAGGGTTGGACTCCGCATACACAGAAAGAATGATTCAAGAGTTTGAATCGCTATGCCACATTCTCTCTTGCCTCTCTTTGCTGCATAAACACCACTATAGATCTTCAAATCTGATGAATATGCTCGCTCTAGAGTAACCTGCATGGCTTCTTTGTCTTTTTTATCAACAAAAATGACAATGTTGCAAATCGCCACTTTGCTAATGGTGGTATATACTATTCTATCAATGAAGTTATGGATATCATCGCTAGAAACTTCATTGATAAAGAATAGTTGTGGCTTATCCCATGCTGACTCATTCTTGAAGAAGTCATCTTCTGAGACTCCCCTGAAGTTGACAAGCTTTCCAGACTCTGCCGTAACCTCTACATTGAATTGAAAGCTTTGGTGCATATCTGTCGGCATTCTTATCTCGCTGATTAATCTTTCCACATATGCAACCACCTGTTGTGGGATCTCTTTTCTCATATAAGAGGTTACTATTTCCGACCCATCTTCATCCTTTTTAATCCACCTGTTTGCCCATAGCTTTACCTTGGGTGTTGACAAAGAAGCTATATGCTTCACCACATTATAGTCAATGTTACAATGAGTAAGTGGAATTTGTTTCTCTGACAGCAAATACTTAATGGCACTATGCACTGCATCACGCCTCACCTGTACATTGATGCATTCTTCCATGCAGTGGTCTTTGTCTTTTTTTCCAAAAAACCATTCTTTCTTTAAAATTTTTTGTGCTGCCATGGATGCATACTTATCAGGTAAGTACTTTACAGGCCTCCACATCCTTGCCATCAACTCCTTCTTATCCATTACCTTTGACTTGCCGGAGATAAAAAAAGGAGCTTCATAGGTCAGCTGTCCACGCTCACAAGCAATGCACGTTTCAAGCATCTCATTGAACACTTCAATAGGACGAAATATGATAGAAGTGTAGTCGGCATATCTGTCCCTCACCACCTTGAGGCTTGTCATACTTTCTTCTCGCTCTTGAGTTCCCCTAGGCACAACTGCACTCAAAGAAGTATAAAAGTTTGTGAGTGTGTCGGCGTCTACTTTTGTGACCTTTCGCTTCAAATTAGGATTTGGAGAACCAAATGTTGTCCATATAACCCTTGCCTTCTGTAAGACCTCTGATGTTGAGGATATCTTACGCTTTCCATGGACATAATGATTAAGTCTTTCGGACTCAATCAAATACTTGATCTCATGCTTTAATATACAAATTGTTGCAGGATAATAATGGAATGAGCTTATCTTTACAAATTGTTTTGGAGTGAGTCTTTTGCCCTCCTTTGCTTCCCTTGCGATCTGATTACAAGCATAAGCCCAATGTTGACCATCAATGGGCTGGAATCTGCAATGAAGGAGAAATTCCTTCTTTACTTCCTTTAGCATATTCTCACCTTGTGCCTCTTCGCCTTGTTCATGTGGAATATTTTTAAGAGTGTCTTTAAAGAATTGACTGAAGGTTTCCTCGAAATGTGTAGGCCCTGTAAATGTTATTTGATCCAGAAAACTATTTTGGTTGGAGAAAACATTATTGGGCACAAGACCACATTGCTTGCCACAGGTTTCTTACCATCTCTCAAAGCCTCATATATTTGCATTGCATAGGATATATCAAGGCTTCGGCTATTAGTAAAGAGAGCTACAGCTTCCACATCTTTGGCATTCACAAACCATGTCCTTTGACCCTAGATATATCCCACATCATCATCTGTAACTGCTTCATTAAGACGCAGATTAAGATTTTTGATTGATGTGAGTTCATCCTGATCATCTTCAGCCTCGGATTCTGAGTCTTCTTCATCTTTCTCTTTTTTTGATCGTTTTTCATCCACATTATATTTCTCTACAGTGGGACGATGTCTTTTCTTACTACTTGGAACCGTGGCTCTTGCAGTACTAGCCTTTTGCATTTCACGTCGTCGTTTGCTAGCAAGAGCTTCTAGCATAACTGCAGTGGATCGACCTTGATCTTTTTCAATTTTTGCTAATTCCCGTGCACTCAAGGCTTGTTTTTCATCATCCTTAGTTACATCCACCATTTCTGGCTCTAGAAGTTTGCGCTCATGTTCTACAGGTTTGTGACAGTGTGCCTGTTCTTCTTGTCCCTACATCAAAGTCTAAGCTTTTTGATCTCCTTCATGTGAAGATCCTTGAATATGAGGAGCATATTCTGCATCCTGAAAGTATTCAAACATTATCTTTGCATGCATCCTTTTTGCCACCACACTAGGAAATTGCTCCCAAGTATATGAAAGAGTCTCCAATGCCCTTTGCAGCTCTGGAAACTTTGATGGTTGAGGAGGAGGCATCACAAAGGTCTTTGCATCTCTCCTTGACACAATAAAATGCATACCGCCAACTTTAGGATCTGAACTCTTTGTTAAAATATCCACAAAGGTGTCTTTTCGCTGTATTATTATGCCTACTACAAGGCTTGAAGTCATATCTTTTTTGAAGAAAGTAGCATCCCATGGATCTTCAACACCATTGAACTCCCTTTTTGACATAAGTAGAAAGAGTCTCTTTTCCTTTTGATGAAGAAACCAAGCTCTTTAGCCCATGTGATATCGAGTCCGCCTACCAAAGCCATTGGGGCTATATTCCTTTCCTTTGAAATTCAAAGTGACATCAGAAACCCATTCTCTGATCTCAGAGTCATTTAGGATAGCCATCACATTAGCTGATTGCTCCATAATCCTACAAGAAAAGATAATGAAGAATTTAGATACATACAAGTAAAGTACAATATATAACCCTTGATACAATAAATGTGGGAAATAGCCCAAAAGGCTTTACAAGGCTTCATATGGCAATAAATTTGGGAAATAGCCTAAAAGGCTTTACAAGGCTTAAATATTTGTACAAATGTAAAAAAATTAGCCAATAAAGCTTTACAAGTAATATAAAATGTCGTCTAGTGATAAAGCTTCAATCTTTGTGAAGATTCATGTAATCTGTCCATCCATTGATTTACCCTCTAGTCATAAAGCTTCAATCTTCGTGATGACATGTAATCTGTCCATCCATTGATATCTATGCACTGATACCCAACTGGTGCAATCTATCCACTAAAAACTGTTCCACTGATATCACTTATGCAGCCCACATGATATCCACTTATGCATCCCACTGATACTCGTTAATTAGTGAATGGTCGGGATGGTTGGGTTTATTACAAGGCGCTTCATATGACAATAAATGTAAAAAATAGCATAGAAGGCTTTACAAGGGATTTTATGACAATAAAGGAGCTTAAATATTTATACAAATGCAACAAAAATAACCAATAATCATCAAGCTCCAATATGTCACATGACATGTAATCTGTCCACTGATATATGTAATCTGTCCACTGATATCTGCTCATGCAATCTGCCCACTGATAAAATTCTTGGTAAATGGTAAAAGGTCTTATTTAATAGCATGTTATGAGTGTTAAACTGCATGTGAGCGAAGGGACTGACAACGATTAGGAACTAGTTAGAAAAATTTGAGCATGGCTTCGATTGGTGGCAACTTGGAGAATTGTCTCTCCTCTAAGGCAATCTAATCTATGCTAAACTATGCTAAACCAACCGTCGAAGTGAAGAAAAGCAATAAATAATTTCTTTTTCTGTGTTCATTTTAATGTGCTGGGGTTTAAGAGGCTTAAATATGCAAAAGAAGGGGTTGTGATGTAGAGGCTAAACCTGCATGTGATATAAATGAAGAACAAGTATCTAAAGAAAAGTTAAAATTTTTCAATTTAAAAGATGAATATATATAAAAATATTATCTCACCTTCAAAACAAACCATAAATTCACTCTTTTATAAAAGTATAATATAAAAGATGTAAAAATATAAAACTCTCTTTACTTTCTCTCTCTCTCTCTCTCTCTCTCTCTTTTGACTCCTAAATCTCTTTGTAGCCATAGTCAAGACACCTCATTCTCTCTCTTAATCTCTCTCTCTCTCTCTGACAACTCTTAAGTATTTTTCTCTCTATCCTCATCCCACTTATTCTCTCTCTCCCTCTCCCTCCCTCTAGCATAGAAGTTTCATTCCTCTCTCTCTCTCCCTCTCTCTCCCTCTCTCTCTTTCTCTCTCTCTCTCTCTTTCTCTCTCTCCTCTCGCCACCTTTCATTCTGATAAACATCTCTCTCTATCTCTCTCTCTCCCTCTCTCTCTCTCCCTCTCTCTCTTTCCCTCTCTCCCTCTTTCTCTCTCTCCCTCTCTCTCTTTCTCTCTCTCTCTCCCTCTCTCTCCCTACTCTCTCCCTCCCTCAAGCAGCCACGGCCCCCAAGAGACCCGCTTCTCTCTCTTAATCTCTCTCCCCCTCTCTCCTCTCTCTTTCTTTCTCGCCCTACTCTTCTCTCTCATTTAAGGAGCCCCTCTTCTCTGTGTGAATCTCTCTCTCTCTCTCTCTCTCTCCCTCTCTCCCTCTCCTCTCTCATTTAAGGAGCCCCTCTTCTCTCTCTTAATTTCTCTCTTTCCCTCCCTCCCTATTCTCTCATTTCTCAAATTTACAAACTCAAATATAAATAAAAAACTAATTAAAATAGAACTCAAAAACTCAAATAAGAAACTAATTTAAAAAGAATTGTAATGCCTTCCAAAAGACCACCCTCCTCAAAAACTTTAAGAATAAACTAATTGAAAAAGAATTATAAGTAAAGAAAAAGAATTACAAGATGAATTTTAAGAAATAGAACTCAAAAACTTTAACAAGAAACTAATTGAAAAGAATTGTAAGTAAAGAAAAAGAATTACAAGACGAATAAAAAAGAATGCAAGTACCTGGAAAAAGTGAAAAAAGTAAGGCTCCGCTTATCCTTTCTCTTCCGCTCTTGGTTGCTTCAATGAAATGAGGAGAGAGTTAAAACTAGCCCACTCCTCCTACGCATAAATTTGAATTTTCAAAAAAGAGAGGGAAATTTGAATTCAAATTTGTGTTCAACATTCTTCTTATACTTTCTTCTAACATTCTTCTTATACTTTCTTCTCATATGTTCCTTTTGAATTCAAATTTGTGTTCAACATTCTTCTTGATACTTTCTTCAACATTCTTCTCGATTCTCGTAAGTCCTTTTCATTCTTCTCGTAAGTCCTTTTCATTGTTCTCGTAAGTCAAATCTTATTTGTCGTTCTTGCTCGTGATAGTAAGTCAAATCCTCCTCTCCCCTCTCTCTCCTTCTGCTCCCTCCTCTCCTCTCCCTCTCTCTCTCTCCTCTCTCTCCTTCCTCTCCCCTCCCTCCCTCCCTCCATCCATCCATCCCTCGACCCAGCCCTCCCCTCCCTTCCCCTTCCCTCCCCTCCCTCCGCCACCAAAACTCCTCCCTCGACCCCTCCCCTCCCCTCCCCTCCCCTCCCTCCTTCCCCCAAAATCCCCCCGTCGACCCCTCCCCTCCCACTACCCTTCCCCCTCTCCCGTCGCCTAACCCCTTCCTCCCCTACCCCTTTTTCCCCCTACCCCCTTTCAACCCTCCCCCCTTTTCCCCACCCCCCTTCGCGACCCCCCCAACCCTCCCCCCCTCTTTCCCACCCCCCCTTCCCCGGGCTGGCGGCTGCGGCCGCCAGCCCCCCCCTCCTCTCAACCCCTCCCACCCCCTTGCCCCCCTCTCAACCCTCCCCCCCCCTCTTTGGTGACCCCCCCGAGCCCTCCCTCCCTTTCCCCCCGGGCTGGCGGCTGCGGCTGCCAGCCCCCTCCCCTCCTCTCAACCCCTCCCACCCCCTTGCCCTCTCAACCCTCCCCCCCCTCCTTCGCGACCCCCCCCCCCCCCCCCGAGCCCTCCCCCCCTTTCCCACCCACCCTTCCCCCAGGTTGGCGGCCGCGGCCGCCAGCCCCCTCCCCTCATCTCAACCCCTCCTACCCCTCCCACCCCCTTCACACCTCCCACCCCTCCCTGGGCTGGCGGCCGCGGCCGCCAGCTCCCTCCCCCTCTCAGCGCTCCCCCCTCCCCCTCTCAGCGCTCCCCCCTTCCCCACCACCCCTTCGCAACCCCCCAGCCCTCCCCCCCCTCCCCCCTCCTCTCAACCCCTCGCACCCCCTTCCCGCCCTCTTAGCCATCCCCTCCCCTTCGAGACCCCCCCAGCCCACCCCCGGCTGGTGGCCGCGGCCGCCAGCCCCCCTCCTCTCAACCCCTCCCACCCCTTTCCCCCCCTCTCAGCCCTCCCCCCCCCTTCGCGACCCCCCAGCCCTCCCCCCCTTTCCCACCCCCCCTTCCCCTGGGCTGGCGGCCGCGGCCGCCAGCCCCCCCCTTCCTCTCAACCCCTCCCACCCCCTTCCCTCCCACCCAACCCCCTCCCCGGGCTGGCGGCCGTGGCCGCCAGGCTTCCCCCCTCTTCACCCTCCCCTCCTTCGCGACCCCCCAACCCTCCCCCCCTCTTCCCCACACCCCCCCTTCCCTCGGGCTGGCGGCCGTGGCTGCCAGCCCCCCCTCTCAACCCCTCCCACCCCCCCCACCCACCCCCCTCCCTGCCCCCGAGTTGGCGGCTGCGGCCGCCAGCCCCCCCCTCTCAGCCCCTCCCACCCCTTCATCCCTCCCACCCAACCCCCTCCCTGCCACCGAGCCCCCCCCCTCTCAGCCCCTCCTACCCCCTTCCGCCCCACCCACCCCCCTCCTCGCCCTCGCCGAGCTGGCGACTGCGGCCGCCAGCCGCCCCTCCCACCCCTCTCACACCTCCCACCCAACCCCCTCCCCGCCCCCGAGCTGGCGGCCGCGGCCGTCAACCCCCCCTCCCACCCCCTTCGCTCCCACCCCCTTTCCTCCCACCCACCTCCCTCTTCGCCCCGCCCCCGAGCTGGCGGCCGCGGCCGTCAGCCCCCCCTCCCACCCCCTTCGCTCCCACCCCCTTCCCTCCCACCCATCTCCCTCTTCGCCCCGCCCTCGAGCTGGCAGCCGCGGCCACCAGCCGCTCCTCCTACCCCTCTCACCCCTTCCACCCAACCCCCTCCCCGCCCCCCCTCCCACCCGCTTCCCTCCCACCCACCTCCCTCTTCGCCCCCGAGCTGGCAGCTGCTGCCGCCAGCCGCCCCCTCTCTTGGCCCTCGATCCTCTTCCCCCCCACCCACCCCTCTCCCCACCCCGCCAGCCCCCTTCCTCCCCTCCAGGCCGCCAGCCCCCCCTTCCCCCTCCCCCCTTCCTCCCTCCATGGGAGACATAGTCCCTCCCTTCCCCCCCCTCCCTCCTCCTTTCCTTCCTCTACTCAGCCCCACCCTTTGCCTCCCTTCCTCCTCCCTTCCCTCCATCCTCTTCTTCTCCTCCCCTGAACCTTTCTCTCTAGTTCCTCTCTCTTCAAATTTTAAAAAAGAAACTAGAAAAATTAATCAAAAAATTTTGCAAGTACCTGGAAAAAGTTTGTAAGTTTGCTCTTTCTTGCTTTCTTGCTCTTCCTTCCTTGCTCTCTTGATCGTCCTTGCTTTCTTGCTTTCTTGCTTCAGTGAATGAAATGAGGGGAGAATGAATGAAGAAGGAAGACTATATATAAGAAAAATTAGGTTTTCCTCCTCCTCTCCTATTGGCTTTCCATTCCTCCCCTCTCTCCTATTGGCTTTTCATTTATCCCCTCTCCCATTGGCTCCCATTACTCCCCCTCTCCTATTGGACCCCCATCTCTCATCCATTAGCCCTCCCCCCATCCATCCATTTCTTCTTCCTCCCCATTGCCACCACTCCCATCCCACATTTCCACCACGTCCCATGCTCCTCCCATTTCCCAAAATCCCATATTTCCCCATCTCACCCTCCTCTTTTTCATCCCCTATTAACTCCCTCACTCATTTCACTCCCTTATTAGCCTACTCCCCTATTACCTTCCCCTCTCCCATTCCATTCTTCCCTCCCCACTCTCACTTCCACTTCCCATTACTCACTTGCCATTTGAAAACTATTAATATATTATTATACTATTTTTTATACTTATTATCATACACCCTTATTACTTCCCTATCCTATTCCACTCCTCCCTCCTCATTCCCACTTCCACTTCCCATTACTCACTTGCTATACACATTTACAAACTATTAATATATTATTATATGATTTTTTATACTATTTGTAAACTTACATATGGGCAAAATCACAGGTGTCAAAGCGATCCTATTGTGGTCATACAACAACTGTGCTTTTATTCAAGGGCATATTTATCCTCATCAACAAGCTTATTTACTCAAGGTATGAAGTGCATAATTTGTGCACTAGGTGTTTACTTTGTGTCAAAATTGTTTGCCACACACACACACATATACATATACCGAGAATTTTCTAATATTATCGCATCTACATTTCTCCGATGGGCACAAAATTTTGTACACACCTCAACCTAGGTCTTATTGACTTGCATACAAAGTGGTGCACCCATCTCATAAGTACTTGTGATAACACACCTCCAAACGTATTTTATGACGATTGTGCATAACACTAGCAACAAAATGGTGTATCATGTGAGACCGACTATGCAAAGCATATCCAATGGACACAAGACTTTACACATTCCTCAACCTAGGCAGTATTGACTTGTGTGCAAAGTGGCATCCCATCCGATAAGTACTTGTTTGAAAAATACACCTACGATCGTATTTTTTGACGATTGTGCATGACACTAAGGCAACAACGGTGTTTTATGCTTGATCGACAATGCAAAGCATATCTGATGGGCACAATACTTTGCACACACCTTCAACTAGGTAGAATCGACTTACATGCAAAGTGGCACGCCCATCCCATAAGTGCTTGATTGGATAACATACCTAGCAGCGTGTTTTTTGACGGATGTGCATGACACTAGAGTAAAAATAGTATTTAATGCTCGATCGACCATGCAAAGGATATCCGATGGGCACAACACTTTTCATACACCTCAACCTAGGTGGTATTGAAATGTTCTCAAAGAGGCACACCCATCCGATAAGTACTTGGTCAGATAACACACCTAATGGCGTGTTTTTTTGCGGATGTGCATATCAATAGGGAAAAAATGGTGTATAATGCGTGATCGACCATGCAAATCATATCCGATGGTGACAATACTTTGCACGCACCTCAAGTAGTTAAAACGAACTTGCGTGCAAAGTGGAGCCCCCATCTGATAAGTACTTATTTGAATAACACACCTATGGCCGTGTTTTTATATGGTTGTGTATGACACTAAGGCAGAAACAATGTGTTCTGCTTGATCGACAATGCAAAGCATATCCGATGGGCATGATACTTTGCACACACCTTCAACTAGGTGGAATTGACTTACATGCAAAGTGGCACGCCCATCACATAAGTGCTTGATCAGAGAACACACCTAGCAGCGTGTTTTTTTACGGATGTCCATGGCACTAAGGCAAAAATGGAATTTAATGCTCGATCGACCATGCAAAGCATATCCAATGGGCACGATACTTTGCACACACCTTCAACTAGGTGGAATTGACTTACAGGCAAAGTGGCATTCCCATCACATAAGTGCTTGATCGGATAACATACCTAGCAGCGTGTTTTTTTACGGATGTGCATGGCACTAAGGCAAAAATGGTATTTAATGCTCGATCGACCATGCAAAGCATATCCAATGGGCATAATACTTTTCCTATACCTCAACCTAGGTGGTATTAAAATGTTGTCAAAGAGGCACACCCATCCGATAAGTACTTGGTCAGATAACATACCTAAGGGCGTGTTTTTTTGCGGATGTGCATACCACTAGGGAAAAAACGGTGTATAATGTGTGATCGACCATGCAAATCATATCCGATGGTGACAATACTTTGCACACACCTCAACCTAGTTGAAACAGACTTGCATGCAAACTAGAGCCCCCATCCGATAAGTACTAGTTTGAATAACACATCTAGGACTGCATTTTTTTACGAATGTGCATGACACTAAGACAAAAACGGTGTTTTATGCTTGATCGACAATGCAAAGCATATCCGATGGGCATAATACTTTGCACACACCTTCAACTAGGTAGAATCAACTTACATGCAAAGTGGCACGCTCATCCCATAAGTGCTTGATTGGATAACATACCTAGCAGCGTGTTTTTTGACGGATGTGCATGACACTAGAGCAAAAATAGAATTTAATGCTCGATCGACCATGCAAAGGATATCCGATTGGCACAAAAATATTCTTACGCCTCAACCTAGGTGGTATTGAAATGTTCTCAATGAGGCACATGCATCCGATAAGTACTTGGTCAGATGCACGTTTTTTTGTGGATGTGCATATCATTAGGGAAAAAATGGTGTATAATGCGTGATCGACCATACAAATCATATCCGATGGTGACAATACTTTGCACGCACCTCAAAGTAGTTAAAATGTACTTGCATGCAAAGTGGAGCGCCCATCTGATAAGTACTTATTTGAATAACACACCTATGGCCGTGTTTTTATATGGTTGTGCATGACACTAAGGCAGAAACGGTGTGTTATGCTTGATCGACAATGCAAAGCATATCCGATGGGCACGATACTTTGCACACACCTTCAACTAGATGGAATTGACTTACATGCAAAGTGGCATTCCCATCGCATAAGTGTTTGATCAGATAACACACCTAGAAGTGTGTTTTTTTACGGATGTGCATGGCACTAATGCAAAAATGGTATTTAATGCTCGATCGACCATGCAAAGCATATCCGATGGGCATAATACTTTTCCTATACCTCAACCTAGGTGGTATTAAAATGTTATCAAATAGGCACACCCATCCGATAAGTATTTGGTCAGATAACATACCTAAGGGCATGTTTTTTTGCGGATGCGCATACCACTAGGGAAAAAACGGTGTATAATGCGTGATCGACCATGCAAATCATATCCGATGGTGACAATACTTTGCACACACCTCAACCTAGTTGCAACGGACTTGTGTGCAAACTAGAGCCCCCATACGATAAGTACTAGTTTGAATAACACACATAGGACCGTGTTTTTTCATGGTTGTGCATGACACCAAGGCAAAAACGGTGTTTTATGCTTGATTGACAATGCAAAGCATATCCGATGGGCACAATACTTTGCACACACCTTCAAATAGGTGGAATCAACTTACATGCAAAGTGGCACACCCATCCCATAAGTGCTTGATCGGATAACATACCTAGCAGCGTGTTTTTTGACGGATGTGCATGACACTAGAGCAAAAATAGTATTTAATACATGATCGACCATGCAAAGGATATCCGATGGGCAAAAAACTTTTCGTACACCTCAACCTAGTTGTATTGAAATGTTCTCAATGAGGCACACCCATCCGATCAGTACTTGGTCAGATAACACACCTAATGGCGTGTTTTTTTGCGGATGTGCATATCATTAGGGAAAAAATGGTGTATAATGCATGATCGACCATACAAATCATATCCGATGGTGACAATACTTTGCATGCACCTCAACAAAGTTAAAACAGACTTGCGTGCAAAGTGGAGCCCCCATCTGATAAGTACTTATTTGAATAACACACCTATGGCCGTGTTTTTATATGGTTGTGCATGACACTAAGGCAAAAACGGTGTGTTATGCTTGATCGACAATGCAAAGCATATCCGATGGGCACAATACTTTGCACACACCTTCAACTAGGTGGAATTGACTTACATGCAAAGTGGTACACCCATCACATAAGTGCTTGATCAGATAACACACCTAGCAGCGTGTTTTTTTACGGATGTGCATGGCACTAAGGCAAAAATGGTATTTAATGCTCGATCGACCATGCAAAGCATATCCGATGGGCACGATACTTTGCACACACCTTTAACTAGGTGGAATTGACTTACATGCAAAGTGGCACGCCCATCCCATAAGTGATTGATTGGATAACATACCTAGCAGCGTGTTTTTTGATGGATGTGCATGACACTAGAGCAAAAATAGTATTTAATGCTCGATCGACCATGCAAAGCATATCCGATGGGCACAATACTTTGCACACACCTTCAACTAGGTGGAATTGACTTACATGCAAAGTGGCACGCTTATCGCATAAGTGCTTGATTAGATAACACACGTAGCAGCGTGTTTTTTTACGGATGTGCATGGCACTAAGGCAGAAATGGTATTTAATGCTCGATCGACCATGCAAAGCATATCCGATGGGCACGATACCTTGCACACACCTTCAACTAGGTGGAATTGACTTACATGCAAAGTGGCATTCCCATCGCATAAGTGCTTGATCGGATAACACTTTAGCAGCATGTTTTTTTACGGATGTGCATGGCACTAAGGCAAAAATGGTATTTAATGCTCGATCGACCATGCAAAGCATATCCGATGGGCATAATACTTTTCCTATACCTCAACCTAGGTGGTATTAAACTATTGTCAATGAGGCACACCCATCCGATAAGTACTTGGTCAGATAACATACCGAAGGGCATGTTTTTTTGCGGATGTGCATACCACTAGGGAAAAAACGATGTATAATGCGTGATCGACCATGCAAATCATATCAGATGGTAACAATACTTTGCACACACCTCAACCTAGTTGAAACGGACTTGCGTGCAAACTAGAGCCCCCATCCGATAAGTACTACTTTGAATAACACACCTAGGACCGTGTTTTTTCATGGTTGTGCATGACACCAAGGCAAAAATGGTGTTTTATGCTTGATCGACAATGCAAAGCATATCCGATGGGCACAATACTTTGCATACTCCTTCAAATAGGTGGAATCAACTTACATGCAAAGTGGCACGCCCATCCCATAAGTGCTTGATCGGATAACATACCTAGCAGCGTGTTTTTTGACGGATGTGCATGACACTAGAGCAAAAATAGTATTTAATGCTCGATCGACCATGCAAAGCATATCCGATGGGCACAAAACTTTTCGTACGCCTCAACCTAGGTGGTATTAAAATGTTCGCAATGAGGCACACCCATCCGATAAGTACTTGGTCAGATAACACACCTAGCAGCGTGTTTTTTTCCAAATGTGCATGGCACTAAGGCAAAAATGGTATTTAATGCTCGATCGACCATGCAAAGCATATCCGATGGGCACGATACTTTGCACACACCTTCAACTAGGTGGAATAGACTTATATGCAAAGCAGAACGCCCATCCCATAAGTGCTTGATCGGATAACATACCTAGCAGCGTGTTTTTTGAGGGATGTGTATGACACTAGAGTAGAAATAGTATTTAATGCTCGATCGACCATGCAAATGATATCCGATGGACACAAAACTTTTCGTACACCTCAACCTAGGTGGTATTGAAATGTTCTAAATGAGGCACACCCATACGATAAGTACTTGGTCAGATAACATACCTAATGGCGTGTTTTTTTGCGGATGTGCATATCATTAGGGAAAAAATGGTGTATAATGCATGATCGACCATGCAAATCATATCCGATGGTGACAATACTTTGCACGCACCTCAACGTAGTTAAAACATACTTGTGTGCAAAGTGGAGCCCCCATCTGATAAGTACTTATTTGAATAACACACCTATGGCCGTGTTTTTATATGGTTGTGCATGACACTAAGGCAAAATTGGTGTGTTATGCTTGATTGACAATGCAAAGCATATCCAATGGGCACAATACTTTGCACACATCTTCAACTAGGTGGAATTGACTTACATGCAAAGTGGCACACCCATAGCATAAGTGCTTGATCAGATAACACACCTAGCAGCGTGTTTTTTTATGGATGTGCATGGCACTAAGGCAAAAATGGTATTTAATGCTCTATCAACCATGCAAAGCATATCTGATGGGCACGATACTTTGCACACACCTTCAACTGGGTGGAATTGACTTACATGCAAAGTGGCATTCCCATCGCATAAGTGCTTGATCGGATAACACACCTAGCAGCGTGTTTTTTTACGGATGTGCATGGCACTAAGGCACAAATGGTATTTAATGCTCGATCGACCATGCAAAGCATATCCGATGGGCATGATACTTTGCACACACCTTCAACCAGGTGGAATTGACTTACATGCAAAGTGGCACGCCCATTGCATAAGTGCTTGATCGGATAACACACCTAGCAGCGTGTTTTTTTATGGATGTGCATGTCACTAAGGCAAAAATGGTATTTAATGCTCGATTGACCATGCAAATCATATCCGATGGGCACGATACTTTGCACACACCTTCAACTAGGTGGAATAGACTTACATGCAAAGTGGCACGCCCATCCCATAAGTGCTTGATCGGATAATATACCTAGCAGCATGTTTTTTGACGGATGTGCATGACACTAGAGTAAAAAAAGTATTTAATGCTCGATCGACCATGCAAATGATATCCGATGGGCACAAAACTTTTTGTAGGTGGTATTGAAATGTTCTCAATGAGGCACACCCATCCGATAAGTACTTGGTCAGATAACACACCTAATGGCGTGTTTTTTTACGGATGTGCATATCATTAGGGAAAAAATGGTGTATAATGCGTGATCGACCATGCAAATCATATCTGATGGTGACAATACTTTGCATGCACCGCAACGTAGTTGAAAAGAACTTGTGTGCAAAGTGGAGCCCCCATCTGATAAGTACTTATTTGAATAACACACCTATGGCCGTGTTTTTATATGGTTGTGCATGACACTAAGGCAGAAACGGTGTGTTATGCTTGATCGACAATGCAAAGCATATCCGATGAACACAATACTTTGCACACACCTTCAACTAGGTTGAATTGACTTACATGCAAAGTGGCATGCCCATCGCATAAGTGCTTGATCAGATAACACACCTAGCAGTGTGTTTTTTTACGGATGTGCATGGCACTAAGGCAAAAATGGTATTTAATGCTCGATCAGCCATGCAAAGCATATTTGATGGGCACGATACTTTGCACACACCTTCAAATAGGTGGAATTGACTTACATGCAAAGTGGCATTCCCATCGCATAAGTGCTTGATCGGATAACACACCTAGCAGTGTGTTTTTTTATGGATGTGCATGGCACTAATTAAGGAAAAAATGGTATTTAATGCTCGATCGACCATGCAAAGCATATCCGATGGGCATAATACTTTTCCTATACCTCAACCTAGGTGGTATTAAAATGTTCTCAAAGAGGCACACCCATCCGATAAGTACTTGGTCAGATAACATACCTAAGGGCGTGTTTTTTTGCGAATGTGCATACCATTAGGGAAAAAACGGTGTATAATGCGTGATCGACCATGCAAATCATATCCGATGGTGAAAATACTTTGCACACACCTCAACCTAGTTGAAACAGACTTGCGTGCAAACTAGAGCCCCCATCCGATAAGTACTAGTTTGAATAACACATCTAGGACTGCGTTTTTTGACGAATGTGCATGACACTAAGACAAAAACGGTGTTTTATGCTTGATCGACAATGCAAAGCATATCCGATGGGCACAATACTTTGCACACACCTTCAACTAGGTATAATCGACTTACATGCAAAGTGGCACGCCCATCCCATAAGTGCTTGATTGGATAACATACCTAGCAGCGTGTTTTTTGACGGATGTGCATGACACTAGAGTAAAAATAGTATTTAATGCTCGATCAACCATGCAAAGGATATCCGATGGGCACAAAACTTTTTGTACACCTCAACCTAGGTGGTATTGAAATGTTCTCAATGAGGCACACCCATCCGATAAGTACTTGGTCAGATAACACACCTAATGGTGTGTTTTTTTGCGGATGTGCATATGATTAGGGAAAAAATGGTGTATAATGCGTGATCGACCAAGCAAATCATATCTGATGGTGACAATACTTTGCACGCACCTCAAAGTAGTTAAAACGGACTTGCGTGCAAAGTGGAGCCCCCATCTGATAAGTACTTATTTGAATAACACACCTATGGCCATGTTTTTATATGATTGTGCATGACAGTAAGGCAGAAATAGTGTGTTATGCTTGATCGAGAATGCAAAGCATATCCGATGGGCAGAATACTTTGCACACACCTTCAACCAGGTGGAATTGACTTACATGCAAAGTGGCATTCCCATCGCATAAGTACTTGATCGAATAACACACCTAGCAGTGTGTTTTTTTTATGGATGTGCATGACACGAGCAAAAATAGTATTTAATGCTCGATGGACCATGCAAAGCATATCCGATGGGCTTAACACTTTTTTACACCTCAACTAGGTGGAATTGACTTACATGCAAAGTGGCACACGCATCCCATTAGTGCTTGATTGGATAACATACCTAGTAGGCTCATGTTTTTTTATGGGTGTGCATGACACTAGAGAAAAAATAGTATTTAATGCTTGATTGACCATGCAAAGGATAACTTGGCATGTCCATCTGATGAGTACTTGATCGGATAATTTCTCCCACCAATAAATTAAGTACTAATTAAAAATTATAATAAATGAGTAGATTATTAAAAAGAGACTAATATTTATGTAATTGTTGCTACTGCAGCTTGCTTGCGAAGGACTCTCACAAAGGAGATGGCTATAGATTTTGTTCCAGGGATGGATGTGATTTTATGTAGCAAAAGAGAAGTAGTTGCATTTGCTACAATCCATGATAGTGATCCCAATTCAGTTTGCCACTTTTGAAGACTTGGCGAAGATAAGGTGGCAGTTACTGTATCAAAGATTCTTAGCGCACATGTTGAGCTAAAGTATAAATGTGGAGATATGGAAACACTTGGAGATGTTATGCCCTACAATACATCCAACAAATCATTTATAGCATGGGACAAAGATGAGACTTATGCAACAGACATTATCAAGAATACAAAGTGCACCGGGGCTACATGGGAATTGGTGCCTTTGCCTAAAGACAAGAATGCAATTGGCTGTAAGTGGGTTTATAAGATCAAGCACAATGCAGATGGTTCTGTGAATAGATACAAGGCAAGATTAGTTGTCAAGGGGTATGCACAGACATATGGCATTGATTATGAAGAAACTTTCAGCCCGGTTGCAAGGATGGCAACCGTAAGAGCAGCCATTGCTATGGCTGCATCAAAGGGATGGTCTTTACATCAGATGGATGTAAAGAATGCCTTCTTGCATGGTGATTTGCAAGAAGAGGTCTTTATGGAGCAACCAGCAGGTTATGTTCATGCTACTCATCCTGAGTTTATTTGCAGGTTGAAGAAAGCCTTGTATGGCTTGAAGCAAGCACCTAGAGCATGGTCTGACAAGATAGGATAGTATCTTGTCACTATTGGCTTTCAGATTTCCAAGGCAAATTTCTCACTCTATGTGAGAAAAACAGAGAAAGGGATTATGCTGCTGGTCATTTATGTTGATGATTTGATCATCACAGGTGATAGTGATGAAGATATCCTTCATGTGAAAATGCTATTGAGGTAGAAGTTTGAGATGAAGGATTTGGGAGAGCTGCGTTATTTCTTGGGCATTGAGGTGATTAGATCACCAAGTGGGATACAGCTCTTGCAGAGGCAGTATGGACTGGAGCAGAATGTGAAGCTGAGTGCAGATGCAGGTGAGCTTCTGGAAGACCCTACTATGTACAGACGCATAATAGGAAGTTTGATTTACATGACTATTACCAGGCCAGATTTGAGCTATGCTGTTGGGTTGGTAAGTCAGTTTATGCAGGCTCCAAGAAAACCGCATTTGGATGCGGCTAGACGCATACTCAGGTATGTGAAGTCCACATTGCAGTATGGACTATTTTATGAGGCTGGGGTTCAGATACAGTTGCATGGATACAGTGATGCTGATTGGGCTGGTAGTATTTCTGATAGGCGATCTACCAGTGGATATGTGTTCTCTTTTGGGAGTGCTGCAGTCACTTGGAGCAGCAAGAAACAACCTACAGTTGCCTTGTCGAGCACAGAAGCTGAGTACAGAGGTGCAGCAATGGCTGCATGTGAGGTAGCTTGGTTACGTAAGCTACTCTATGATATGCATCAGTCTACATATGGGCCGGTTGTCATTTATTGTGACAACATGAGTAGTATACATTTGGCAAAGAACCCAGTCTTTCATGCCAGAACAAAGCACATTGAGGTGCATTATCACTATGTGCGGGAGAAGGTTTTACTAGGTCTTATTGATCTAGTTTATGTCAGCACAGAGGATCAGGTAGCTGACATATTCACGAAAGCATTGGGCGCAGAGAAGCTGCGCAAGTTCAGAGACCTGCTTGGTGTGCAGGAATTGGGATTGAGCTCGAGGGGGAGTGTTGAGATATCGAGCTCCACTCGCGATATGCCAGGGTGACTGTTGTGCATTTATGTCACTGACTTGTTAGCTGGAGATGCAGTTGGTACACCGCCCACGAATAATAGCTGGATGACAGCTATCCTTATCTACTCTAGTTTGTGGCTCAGTTAGTATGCCACCTTAGTTAGTTGAGTTTGGTTTGAGACCCACATATAGGGTTCTTCTATTTTCTTTGTACTAGAGTTCTTTTGGCTTTCACAACTAAGAAGAGGAAAACTATTTTCAGCCTCCACCTTTGTGTGTATTCCCCCATTGTGATTGTGAGAAAGCCTCAAGTGAGACTCCTTTCCTCTCTCCCACTATCTTCACACAGATATCCTTTGCATGGTCGATCGAGCATTAAATACTATTTTTGCTCAAGTATCATGCACATCCGTAAAAAAACACGCTGCTAGGTATGTTATCTGATCAAGGACTTATGCAAGCATAAAACACCGTTTTTGCCTTAGTGTCATGCACAACCATGAAAAAACACGGTCCTAGGTGTGTTATTAAAACTAGTACTTATCGGATGGGGGATCTAGTTTGCACACAAGTTCGTTTCAACTAGGTTGAGGTGTGTGCAAAGTATTGTCACCATCGGATATGATTTGCATGGTCGATCATGCATTATACACCGTTTTTTCCCTAGTGGTATGCACATTCGCAAAAAAACACGCCCTTAGGTATGTTATCTGAGCAAGTACTTATCGGATGGGTGTGCCTCTTTAAGAACATTTCAATACAACCTAGGTTGAGGTATAGGAAAAGTATTATGCCCATCAGATATGCTTTGCATGGTTGATCGTGCATTAAATACAATTTTTGCCTTGGTGTCATGCACATCCGTAAAAAAACACGCTGCTAGGTGTGTTATCCGATCAAGCACTTATGCGATGGGAATGCCACTTTGCATGTAAGTCAATTCCACCTAGTTGAAGGTGTGTGTAAAGTGTCGTGCCCATCGGATATGCTTTGCATTGTCGATCAAGCATAAAATACCGTTTTTGCCTTAGTTACATGCACAACCATGAAAAAACACGGTCCTAAGTGTGTTAATTAAACAAGTACTTATCGGATGCGGGCTCCACTTTGCACACAAGTCTGTTTCAACTAGGTTGAGGTGCGTGCAAAGTATTGTCACCATCGGATATGCTTTGCATGGTCGATCACGCATTGTACACCATTTTTTCCCTAGGGATATGGACATCCGCAAAAAAACACGCCCTTAGGTGTGTTATCTGACCAAGTACTTATCGGATGGGTAAGCCTCTTTGAGAACATTTCAATACCACCTAGGTTGAGGCGTAAAAAAAGTTTTGTGCGCATCGGATATCCTTTGCATGATCGATCGAGCATTAAATACTATTTTTGCTCTAGTGTCATGCACATCCGTAAAAAAACACGCTGCTAGGTATGTTATCCGATCAAGCACTTATGGGATGGGCGTGCCACTTTGAATGTAAGTCGATTCCATCTAGTTGAACGTGTGTGCAAATTATTGTGCCCATCGGATATGCTTTGCATTGTCGATCAAGCATAAAACACCGTTTTTGCCTTAGTGTCATGCACAACCGTGAAAAAAGACGGTCCTAGGTGTGTTATTCAAACTAGTACTTATCGGATGGGGGCTCCAATTTGCATGCAAGTTTGTTTCAACTAGGTTGAGATGATTGCAAATTATTGTCACCATCGGATATGCTTTGCATGGTCGATCACGCATTATACACCATTTTTTCCCTAGTAATATGCACATCCGCAAAAAAACACACCCTTAGGTGTGTTATTTGACCAAGTACTTATCAGATGGGTGTGCCTCTTTGAGAACATTTCAATACCACCTAGGTTGAGGTGTATGAAAAGTGTTGTGCCCATCGGATATCCTTTGCATGGTCGATCGAGCATTAAATACTATTTTTGCTCTAGTGTCATGCACATCTGTAAAAAAACACGCTGCTAGGTATGTTATCCAATCAAGCACTTATGGGATGGGCGTACCACTTTGCATGTAAGTCAATTCCACCAAGTTCAAGGTGTGTGCAAAGTATTGTGCTCATCGGATATGCTTTGCATTGTCGATCAAGCATAAAACAACGTTTTTGCCTTAGTGTCATGCACAACCATGAAAAAACACGGTCCTAAGTGTGCTAATCAAACAAGTACTTATCGGATGGGGGCTCTAGTTTGCACGCAAGTCCGTTTCAACTAGGTTGAGATGAGTGCAAAGTATTGTCACCATCAGATATGATTTGCATGGTCGATCACGCATTATACACCGTTTTTTCCCTAGTGGTATGCACATCCGCAAAAAAACATGCCCTTAGGTGTGTTATCTGACCAAGTACTTATCGGATGGGTGTGCCTCTTTGAGAACATTTCAACACCACCTAGGTTAAGGTGTAGGAAAGGTATTGTGCCCATCGGATATGCTTTGCATGGTCGATCGAGCATTAAATACCATTTTTGCCTTAGTGTCATGCACATCCGTAAAAAAACACGCTGCTAGGTTTGTTATCTGATCAAGTACTTATACGATGGGAATTCCACTTTGCATGTAAGTCAATTCCACCTGGTTGAAGGTGTGTGCAAAGTATTGTGCCCATTAGATATGCTTTGGATTGTTGATCAAGCATAAAACACCGTTTTTGCCTTTGTGTCATACACAACCATATAAAAACACGGCCGTAGCTGTGTTATTCAAATAAGTACTTATCGGATGGGGGCTCCACTTTGCATGCAAGTCTATTTTAACTACATTGATGTGCGTGCAACGTATTGTCACCATCGGATATGCTTTGCATGGTCGATCATGCATTATACACCATTTTTTCCCTAGTGATATGGACATCTGCAAAAAAACACGCCATTAGGTGTGTTATCTAACCAAGTACTTACTGGAATGGTGTGCCTCATTGAGAACATCTCAATACCACCTATGTTGACACGTACAAAAAGTGTTGTGCCCATCGGATATGCTTTGCATGGTAGATCACGCATTATACACCGTTTTTTCCCTAGTGGTATGCACATCCGAAAAAAACACACCCTTAGGTATGTTATCTGATCAAGTACTTATCAGATGGGTGTGCCTCTGTGAGAACATTTCAATACCACCTAGGTTGAGGTGTAAGAAAAGTATTGTGCCCATCCGATATGCTTTGCATGGTCAATCGAGCGTTAAATACTATTTCTGCTCTAGTGTCATGCACATCCATAAAAAAACACGCTGCTAGGTGTGTTATCTAATCAAGCACTTATGCGATGGGCGTGCCACTTTGCATGTAAGTCAATTCCACCTAGTTGAAGGTGTGTGCAAAGTATTGTGCCCATCGGATATGCTTTGCATTGTCGATCAAGCATAACACACCATTTTTGCGTTAGTGTCATGCACAACTATATAAAAACACGGCCATAGGTGTGTTATTCAAATAAGTACTTATCAGATGGGGGCTCCACTTTGCATGAAAGTCTGTTTCAACTATGTTGAGCTGCGTGCAAGGTATTGTCACCATCGGATATGCTTTGCATGGTCGATCATGCATTATACACCGTTTTTTCCCTAGTGATATGGACATCCACAAAAAAACACGCCATTAGGTGTGTTATCTGACCAAGTACTTATCGGATGGGTATGCCTCATTGAGAGCATTTCAATATCACCTAGGTTGATGTGTAAGAAAAGTTTTGTGCCCATCGGATATCCTTTGCATGGTCGATCGAGCATTAAATACTATTTTTGCTCTCGTGTCATGCACATCCGTAAAAAAACACGCTGCTAGGTATGTTATCCGATCAAGCACTTATGGGATGGGCGTGCCACTTTTGATGTAAGTCAATTCCACCTAGTTGAAGGTGTGTGCAAAGTATTGTGCCCATCAGATATGCTTTGCATTGTCGATCAAGCATAAAACACTGTTTTTGCCTTAATGTCATGCACAACCATGAAAAAACACGGTCCTAGGTGTGTTATTCAAACTAATACTTATCGGATGGGGGCTCCACTTTGCATGCAAGTCCGTTTCAACTACGTTGAAAGGTGTGCAAAGTATTGTCACCATCGGATATGCTTTGCATGGTCAATCATGCATTATACACCATTTTTTCCCTAGTGATATGCACATCCGTAGAAAAACACGCCCTTAGGTGTGTTATTTGACCAAGTACTTATCGGATGGGTGTGCCTCTTTGAGAAAATTTCAATACCACCTAGGTTGAGGTGTACAAAAAGTGTTGTGCCCATCGTATATCCTTTGCATGGTCGATCGAGCACTAAATACAATTTTTGCTCTAGTGTCATGTACATCTATAAAAAAAGACACTGCTAGGTATGTTATCTGATCAAGCACTTATGAGATGGGCGTGCCACTTTGCATGTAATTCTATTCCACCTATTTGAAGGTGTGTGCAAAGTATTGTGCCCATCTGATATGCTTTGCATTGTCGATCAAGCATAAAACACCGTTTTTGCCTTAATGTCATGCACAACCATGAAAAAACACGGTCCTAGGTGTGTTATTCAAACTAGTACTTATCGGATGGGGGCTCCACTTTGCACGCAAGTCCGTTTCAACTACGTTGAAGGGGTGCAAAGTATTGTCACCATCAGATATGCTTTGCATGGTCGATCACGCATTATACACCATTTTTTCCCTAGTGATATGCACATCCACAAAGAAACACGCCCTTAGGTGTGTTATCTGACCAAGTACTGATCAGATGGGTGTGCCTCTTTGAGAAAATTTCAATACCACATTGGTTGAGGCATACGAAAAGTGTTGTGCCCATCGGATATCCTTTGCATGGTCGATCGAGCATTAAATACTATTTTTGCTCTAGTGTCATGCACATCTGTAAAAAAACACGCTACTAGGTATGTTATCCAATCAAGCACTTATGGGATGGGTGTGCCACTTTGCATGTAAGTCGATTCCACCTATTCAAAGGTGTGTGCAAAGTATTGTGCCCATCGGATATGCTTTGCATTGTCGATCAAGCATAAAACACCATTTTTGCCTTAGTGTCATGCACAACCATGAAAAAACACGGTCCTAGGTGTGTTATTCAAACTAGTACTTATCGGATGGGGGCACCACTTTGCACGCAAGTCCATTTCAACTACATTGCAGGGTGTGCAAAGTATTGTCAGCATCGGATATGCTTTGCATGGTCGATCACACATTATACATCATTTTTTCCCTAGTCATATGCGCATCCGCAAAAAAACACACCCTTAGGTGTGTTATCTGACCAAGTACTTATCGGATGGGTGTGCCTCTTTGAGAACATTTCAATACTACCTAGGTTGAGGTGTACAAAAAGTGTTGTGCCCATCGGATATCCTTTGCATGGTCGATCGAGCATTAAATACTATTTTTGCTCTAGTGTCATGCACATCTGTAAAAAAACACGCTGCTAGGTATGTTATCCAATCAAGCACTTATGGGATGGGCTTGCCACTTTGCATGTAAGTCCATTCTACCTAGTTGAAGGTGTGTGCAAAGTATTGTGCCCATGGGATATGCTTTGCATTGTCGATCAAGCATAAAACACCATTTTTGCCTTAGTGTCATGCACAACCATGAAAAAACACGGTCCTAGGTGTGTTATTCAAACAAGTACTTATCGGATGGGGGCTCCAATTTTCACACAAGTCCGTTTCAACTAGGTTGAGATGCGTGCAAAGTATTGTCACCATCGGATATGATTTGCATGATCGATCACGCATTATACACCATTTTTTCCCTAATGATATGCACATCCGCAAAAAAACATGCCATTAGGTGTGTTATCTGACCAAGTACTTATCGGATGGGTGTGACTCATTGAGAACATTTCAATACCTCCTAGGTTGAGGTGTACGAAAAGTGTTGTGCCCATCGAATATCCTTTGCATGATCGATCGAGCATTAAATACTATTTTTGCTCTAGTGTCATGCACATCTGTAAAAAAACACGCTGCTAGGTATGTTATCCGATCAAGCACTTATGGGATGGTCATGCCACTTTTCATGTAAGTTAATTCCACCTAGTTGAAGGTGTGTGCAAAGTATTGTGCCCATCGGATATGCTTTGCATTGTCGATCAAGCATAAAACACCGTTTTTATCTTAGTGTCATGCACAACCATGAAAAAACACGGTCCTAAGTGTGTTATTCAAACAAGTACTTATCGGATGGGGGCTCCACTTTGCACGCAAGTCTGTTTCAACTACGTTGAGGTGCATGCAAAGTATTGTCATCATCGGATATGATTTACATGGTCGATCACGCATTATACACCGTTTTTGGCCTTGGTGTCATGTACAACCGTTAAAAAACACGGCCGTAGGTGTGTTATTCAAATAAGTACTTATCGGATGGGGGATCCACTTTGTACGCAAGTCCTTTTCAACTACTTTGAGGTGTGTGCAAAGTATTGCCACCATTGGATATGCTTTGCATGGTCGATCACGCATTATAAACCATTTTTTCCCTAGTGATATGGACATCCACAAAAAAACACGCCATTAGGTGTGTTATTTGACCAAGTACTTATTGGATGGGTGTGCCTCTTTCAGAACATTTCAATACCACCTAGGTTGAGGTGTACGAAAAGTGTTGTGCCCATCGGATATCCTTTGCATGGTCGATCGAGCATTAAATACTATTTTTGCTCTATTGTCATGCACATCCGTAAAAAAACACACTGCTAGGTATGTTATCCGATCAAGCACTTATGGGATGGGCGTGCCACTTTGCATCTAAGTCGATTCCAACTATTTGAAGGTGTGTGCAAAGTATTGTGCCCATCAGATATGCTTTGCTTTGTCGAACAAGCATGAAACACTATTTTGTCCTTAGTGTCATGCACAATCATAAAAAAACGCGGTCCTAGATGTGTTATTCGACTAAGTACTTATGGGATGGGCACGCGACTTTGCATGTAAGTCAATAATACCTGGGTTGAGATGTGTGCAAAGTAGTGTGATGATCTCATATGCATTGCATTGTCGATTAAGCATAAATCAACATTTTTACCGTAGTGTCATGGACAACAACCAATAAGAAACATGGTCCTAGGTGTGATATTCTAAAAAGTACTTATTGAATGGGCGTTCCACTTTGCATGGAATACCATACCACCACTTTTGAGGCACGTGCAAAGTATTGTGCCCATCGGATATGCTTTACATGGTAGATTGAGTATTAAATACCGTTTTTGGCCTTGGTGTCATATACAACGGTTAAAAAACACGATCGTAGGTGTATTTTTCAAACAAGTACTTATCGGATGGGGATGCCACTTTGCACACAAGTCAATACTGCCTAGATTGAGGAACTTGTAAAGTCTTGTGTCCATTGGATATGCTTAGCATAGTCGATCTCACATGATACACCATTTTGTTCCTAGTGTTATGCACAATCGTCATAAAATACGTTTGGAGGTGTGTTATCCGAACAAGTACTTATGAAATGGGTGCACCACTTTGTATGTAAGTCAATAAGACCTAGGTTGAGGCGTGTACAAAGTTTTGTGCCCATCGGAGAAATGTAGATGAGATAATATTAGAAAATTCTCGGTATGTGTATATGTGTGTGTGTGGCAAATAATTTTGATACAAAGTAAACACCTAGTGCACAAATTATGCACTTCATACCTTGAGTAAATAAGCTTGTTGATGAGGATAAATATGCCCTTGAATAAAAGCACAGTTATTGTATGACCACAATAGGATCGCTTTGACACCTGTGATTTTGCCCACATGTAAGTTTGCAAATAGTATAAAAAATCATATAATAATATATTAATAGTTTACAAATGTGTATAGCAAGTGAGTAATGGGAAGTGGAAGTGGGAGTGAGGAGGGAGGAGTGGAATGGGAGAGGGAAGTAATAAGGGTGTATGATAATAAGTATAGAAAATAGTATAATAATATATTAATAGTTTTCAAATGGCAAGTGGAAGTGAGAGTGGGGAGGGAAGAATGGAATGGGAGAGGGGAAGGTAATAGGATAATAAGGGAGTGAAATGAGTGAGGGAGTTGATAGGGGATGAAAAAGAGGAGGGTGAGATGGGGAAATATGGGATTTGGGAAATGGGAGGAGTATGGGACATGGTGGAAATGTGGGATGGGAGTGGTGGCAATGGGGAGGAAGAAGAAATGGATGGATGGGGGGAGGGCTAATGGAAGATTGGGATGAGGGATGGGGGTCCAATGGGAGAGGGGGAGTAATGGGAGCCAATGGGAGAGGGGATAAATGAAAAGCCAATAGGAGAGAGGGGAGGAATGGAAAGCCAATAGGAGAGGAGGAGGAAAACCTAATTTTTCTTATATATAGTCTTCCTTCTTCATTCATTCTCCCCTCATTTCATTCATTGAAGCAAGAAAGCAAGGACGATCAAGAGAGCAAGGAAGGAAGAGCAAGAAAGCAAGAAAGAGCAAACTTACAAACTTTA